>NW_028176504.1:87500-110170 GCF_949987555.1 Borostomias antarcticus
GTGTGTGTATCGTGATGTACAGTAGCCAGGTCCTCTTCATAGCACACTAGCACTCCTGGCCAGAGCACTGTCCTGGCATCTCTACCAGGTAGCTGGACAGTAGAGTCTCCCTCTCTCCCAATTATCTGGACAGTAGAATCTCCCTCTCTCCCAGTCATCTGGACAGTAGAATCTCCCTCTCTCCCAGTTATCTGGACAGTAGAATATCCCTCTCTCCCAGTCATCTGGACAGTAGAATCTCCAGTAGAATCTCCCTCTCTCCCAGTCATCTGGACAGTAGAATATCCAGTAGAATCAGTAGAATCTCCCTCTCTCCCAGTCATCTGGACAGTAGAATCTCCCTCTCTCCCAGTTATCTGGGCAGTAGAATCTCCCTCTCTCCCAGTCATCTGGACAGTAGAATATCCCTCTCTCCCAGTTATCTGGACAGTAGAGTCTCTCTCCGTGTCCCAGTTATCTGGACAGTAGAATCTCCCTCTCTCCCAGGTAGCTGGACAGTAGAGTCTCCCTCTCTCCCAGTTATCTGGACAGTAGAATCTCCAGTAGAATCAGTAGAATCTCCCTCTCTCCCACTGATCTGGACAGTAGAGTCTCCCTCTCTCCCAGTTATCTGGACAGTAGAGTCTCCCTCTCTCCCAGTCATCAGGACAGTAGAGTCTCCCTCTCTCCCAGTCATCTGGACAGTAGAGTCTCCCTCTGTGTCCCCGGGCTGAGGGAGGCCTGTAGTGGAGCCGGACAGCTGCAGAGCGCAGAGTGAGTCAGTGGGGCTGGGGCGAGGCCAACAGCGCCGGATTCCCAAGCCTACGAGAGGGAAGCGCCCACCGAAAGCCTCTCCGTTGAGCTGAGTATCAGCGATCGATACGAGAGCAGCAGAGTGCGAGCCATTAATTCCTATTAATAATGGATTAGCAAGTTATCATTTTCACTCTGCACACTTAGTGGGAATTAGTGGGAGGGCATCAGCAGGGGTTGTTTTAATGGGCCACTTCCATTAAGGTGTCTTTAGCAGACCATTAGCATTGGCCCGCGCTCGCAATTTATTCCACATAAAGTCGTCTCTGCCTGGCAGGTTATTTTCCTCAAATGCACTTCAGACAGTTTAATCGTGCAAACATGGTGTGGTTTTAGAATACCTCAGTTCCACAGAAAAGTGGAATAGCATTCGAGATAAGCCACAACACCAGATGACACGCTGTAGCCTGTTTCTCACCACGGCTGCATAGCCAAGCACTGTGCTGTTTATGAAAACCAAACACCCCAACAAATTAGTCTAGTATTTCCCTAAACTGACTGCATCTCAACTGTTTAGACCGCATTACTGTGCTTGGCACAGCCTAAACAGTTATCAAAACTAACTGGGTCTCATCACCCGACTGTGGGCATCTCCAGGCTCTAAAGGAAAACGGATACACACACACAATTAAACGTTGAATCCTTAGCTGTACCGTTATGGAAGTCTTGTCCCTGCAGCCTTCGCTGAATTATTCAGAATGCAGAAGACAGGAACACAAAGTGAATGTAATTACCCGATCATCATCCCCTCGCAGTCAGACCAACATTAACAGCATTACGGCTTTCATCCCAGGAAGTCTGGTGGAGTAGCTACTAGCTAGCTCTGTATCCACTCAGCCTCTCTCACTCTGGTTAGACTGGGAAAGTAGCTAACTCTCTCACTGACTGGTTAGACTGGGAAAGTAGCTACTGTAGCTAAGCTATTTCCGCTCTTACGGACTGGTTAGACTTGGGGAGTAGCTAACTCCCTTACTGACTGGTTAGACTGAGGAAGTAGCTCTTTCCTCTCTTACTGACTGGTTAGACTGGGGGAGTTGCTAACTCTCTTACTGACTGGTTAGACTGGGGGAGTTGCTAACTCTCTTACTGACTGGTTAGACTGAGGAAGTAGCTAGCTAAGCTATTTCCTCTCTTACTAACTGGTTAGACTGGGGGAGTTGCTAACTCTCTTACTGACTGGTTAGCCTGGGGGAGTAGCACTTTCCTCTCTTACTGACTGGTTAGACTGGGGGAGTAGCTCTTTCCTCTCTTACTGACTGGTTAGACTGGGGGAGTAGCTCTTTCCTCTCTTACTGACTGGTTAGACTGGGGGAGTAGCTCTTTCCTCTCTTACTGACTGGTTAGACTGGGGGAGTATCCCTTTCCTCTCTTACTGACTGGTTAGACTGGGGGAGTAGCACTTTCCTCTCTTACTGACTGGTTAGACTGGGGGAGTTGCTAACTCTCTCACTGACTGGTTAGACTGGGGGAGTAGCTAACTCTCTCACTGACTGGTTAGACTGGGGGAGTTGCTAACTCTCTTACTGACTGGTTAGACTGGGGGAGTAGCTAACTCTCTTACTGACTGGTTAGCCTGGGGGAGTAGCACTTTCCTCTCTTACTGACTGGTTAGACTGGGGGAGTTGCTAACTCTCTTACTGACTGGTTAGACTGAGGGAGTAGCTCTTTCCTCTCTTACTGACTGGTTAGACTGGGGGAGTATCCCTTTCCTCTCTTACTGACTGGTTAGACTGGGGGAGTAGCACTTTCCTCTCTTACTGACTGGTTAGACTGGGGGAGTTGCTAACTCTCTTACTGACTGGTTAGACTGGGGGAGTTGCTAACTCTCTTACTGACTGGTTAGACTGGGGGAGTAGCTAACTCTCTTACTGACTGGTTAGCCTGGGGGAGTAGCACTTTCCTCTCTTACTGACTGGTTAGACTGGGGGAGTTGCTAACTCTCTTACTGACTGGTTAGACTGAGGGAGTAGCTCTTTCCTCTCTTACTGACTGGTTAGACTGGGGGAGTATCCCTTTCCTCTCTTACTGACTGGTTAGACTGGGGGATTAGCACTTTCCTATCTTACTGACTGGTTAGACTGGGGGAGTTGCTAACTCTCTTACTGACTGGTTAGACTGGGGGAGTAGCTAACTCTCATACTGACTGGTTAGACTGGGGGAGTTGCTAACTCTCTTACTGACTGGTTAGACTGGGGGAGTAGCTCTTTCCTCTCTTACTGACTGGTTAGACTGGGGGAGTTGCTAACTCTCTCACTGACTGGTTAGACTGGGGGAGTTTCTAACTCTCTCACTGACTGGTTAGACTGGGGGAGTTGCTAACTCTCTTACTGACTGGTTAGACTGGGGGAGTAGCACTTTCCTCTCTTACTGACTGGTTAGACTGGGGGAGTTCTAACTCTCTCACTGACTGGTTAGACTGAGGAAGTAGCTAGCTAAGCTATTTCCACTCTTACTAACTGGTTAGACTGGGGGAGTAGCTCTTTCCTCTCTTACTGACTGGTTAGACTGGGGGAGTAGCTCTTTCCTCTCTTACTGACTGGTTAGACTGGGGAAGTAGCTCTTTCCTCTCTTACTGACTGGTTAGACTGGGGGAGTTGCTAACTCTCTTACTGACTGGTTAGCCTGGGGGAGTTGCTAACTCTCTTACTGACTGGTTAGCCTGGGGGAGTTGCTAACTCTCTTACTGACTGGTTAGCCTGGGGGAGTTGCTAACTCTCTTACTGACTGGTTAGCCTGGGGGAGTTGCTAACTCTCTTACTGACTGGTTAGACTGGGGGAGTTGCTAACTCTTACTGACTGGTTAGACTGGGGGGGTAGATGCCCTCCCTCGCTGGCTGTGTGTTATTGTTCCAAAGGAGAAACTGCATCCAGGAAGTAAGGAGCTGAGGCGGGCGTTAACGGCAGGTGCTCACAGAGGGCCTTGTTCACGGCGAGCGTGTGAGGACACGTGCGTCTCTGCGCGTCTTTTGATGATGAAGACGCAGGTCTTCCCGGTGATGAGGGTTGAGGAGGTATGCGCGACAAAGCAGCCCGAGGTTTTAGATTACCTCAGACATCCACGCTGGCGCCCTCCCTGCCTGTTCAAAGACGTGACTCATCACCCGAGGCCTGGCGTGTCAACAAGGTATCAGTTAAAAGAGACGGGGGCCGACAAAGGAAGACACACTGGCGCGTCTCTCTAGAATTCATGAAAAAAAAATGTCTATCCTATCATATGACCATGCTCATACAAACCCCAAACCCTTTCAGCCACTCCCAATGCGACCAGGCAATGTGTGCAGCTATAAGCTTGTTTATTTTCCCTCTTCTGGGTAGAGTAGTCGGGTTTGAGGTGAAGGGCTGGTTCGTGGCCGGAGTCACATCACCATCTTTCCCCAGTGTGAATACAACACGTCTCTGTCTTAAACCAACAGGCAGTCTTACACCAAGCGGAAAGCCCTTCTGAACAAAATGCTCCTGGGTGTCCATCTCACACTCATTTACTAGGGCTGAGTATCGAGTCGAATTTCAAGAATCGATTCGATTCCGATTCACAAGGTTCAGAATCGATTATCACGATCGATTCGATTCAATATCGATTCGGTTAGTGTTACTAAAACCTTTTTTTTTTTTTTTTTTGCTGTAACCTTAATTACATGACTGCCAAGTTATGCAACACATCAATACTAGGGCTGGGTATCGATACTGATGTCCAAAAATGAATGAATGAATGAATCATTGAATGAATGAATGAACTATTCATTCCTTAATTTATTCATTCATTCTTTAAATAAAAGATCGATTTTGGGATTCATGAATCGATTCTGAATCATTTGATTCAGAATCGATGAATCGATTTTTTAAACCCAGCCCTATCATTTACAGTACAAAAATCATCCGGCTACACGCGCACGTTATTGCTCTGTAAGCTCGTGAAAACGCTCTCTGTAAGAATGGATGAAAAGCTACACAAACGGTCACTGAATCACGATCGCAGAGCCCCAGTCTGAGCGTACGCAGAGTCGAACCTGCTTCCGCTGAGAAACTCTGGGATGCCGAACAAACGAGGAAGAAGAGGACGAATCTGTTCTGAATGTGGAACTCTGCGGCTCCCGGAACCCTTTGTGATGTAAATGAGGGGGGCGGGGCCGGGGGGTGGGGGGTGAAGACGGGGTGGCAGCAGGCTTTGTTAACGCTGCTGTTTAAAGGGCAGCCGTCACCTTGGCGAGGCCCCTGTCACTGACAGACCAGTTGTGGGGAAAAGGCTAAGTGTTCCCCGGGGGTGCAGAGGAGGAGGAGGAGGGGGGGGGACTAGAGACCTCTCTTAGGGCTTACGTCATCCATCATGGCGCGACCCTGTCCGACCCGGCTAACCTTATTAATTTGCCTCCCGAGATTAGCTCTCCCAGTGAGACCACCGCTATTGTTCTCAAACCCCCCCCCCCTCCCACTCACTCTCCCTGTCCTGTGTCCAAACCTCTAACCCCCCAAGAGGCACTCGGGGTGAAATGAAATGAAGTTACTGTAGAGAACAAACAAACAACAACAACAACCCAACCAACATTATTCTAACCCACGCCAGTGCCGAGTGCCTTCGTCAAGGGCGTGTGTGACTGATTCTCCAGCCTCTTAAAGACAATTTTCCATCACACGGTACCAGGCTTGACTTCCACTCGATACTACTCGCTTTTGGTAACAGGTAATTGTTCCTCTGCAGATAGCACCCCCCCCAGTGTAGCTGGTCATCGTAGCGACCCCGCATGAACCTGCAGTGACGCCATCTTGAACGCGACGCCCACAGGACAGGCGGGGGACATGGAAGACACTGTGTTCTTGGTTCTCGGTATGTGGCTGTTTGGCACAGCAAGGAGACACATTTGGTTTCAGAAGAGGCCCAAGTCAGGCGAGACAAAAGACCACTGGAAAAACAAACAAACAAACAAGAGAGTTTGGGAAACGCTACAACAGAGTTCAGACCACGAGACAACTGGTTGCTCAAAGGCCACGCAACGATTCTCCCCAAAAAAGGGGAGAACGCTACGCTGTGCACAGCAATTTCACTGAGAAGACAGATAGCAGTAGGTCAAGACAAGTACCTGCAGCCGTGAGTAGTGAAAAAATGAGCGAAAACGAGATCAGTGAGTTAATAGCAAGAAAGGGATCAACGTCCGTGATTTGGGAGCATTTTGGTTATTATATATTAATATTATATATTACATATTAATCGCAATTATTAATCGCAATTACCATTTTGAAGCAAATAATCGCAATTATTATCTTTTGTCATAATCGTGCAGCCCTATCCACAACTGCAGGTACTATCTAGGTACCAGCTGCTATTCACAACTACAGGTACCATCTAGGTACCAGGTACTATTCACAACTACAGGTACTATCTAGCTACCAGGTACTATCCACAACTCTAGGTACCAGGTAACCTCATGAGACCATCCTGATCTCGCAAGCTCAAATTCTGTTTTTCTCACAAATCCGTCTGGATACTCTCCATAGAGATCCATTTCTGCCCGATCAGAAAACAACCTAGCCAATGAGTGCTCAAACAGCTACGCTGGGTGGGATGACAGCGAGGAGAGATTGAAGTTGAAGTGTGTGACAGACGGTGACAGACAGATGGTTCACCCAATCACCTGCCAAGTAGTTTTGAAAGTGCCTGCCCCTTTTCCAAAGAGTTCGCAGATGGTTATGCAAAGCAAACCATGCAAAGCAGACCCTCTAGTGCGTCAGCTTAAGTACCAGGTACCATCCACATCCTTCTCCGGAAGGGAAAGTGAATCGAGTCGAGTCGGTGCGGCGGAGAAGCGACTTGAGGCCAGGCAGCAGCCAACACATGAGACGCTAACCACCTGAGACGCCGGCGTGTTGATTCAACGCCATCTGTGTCCACAGGCTGTTTGAGGGAGCTTAACTGGCTTGACGACGCCTCGGAGAACCAACAGGAAAGATAGAGAGAGACACGTCCTGCACTTATCGCCAGCGAGCGTTAAGCTATGTATTGATGTGGACAGGTGTGAAGTGAATCCTCTAACGTGTTGAGGACATTTTTGGGTAGTGTGTCATCAGAAACGCAGGGAGGGGGACATCTTTGATCTCTAAATATTGATGCAGTCAAGACCTTCAATATTTTAAATCAAACATCACTTAAGGTTGTTTAACGGTCCAGCGAATTTCGACTTCCGCCGTTCCAGACCAAATATTTAAAATGTAGAATAATTCAGAGCTTCCTAAAACACGTTCAGTTTTACCGCTAATTGTGTCCCGCAGTGCCCACACACACACACACACACACATACACACACACACACACACACACACACATCAGTGTGTCATGTTAAGAGGACCCCTCAGTTTCCCTCATCTTGCCAACATCTTGACAAGGTGGACGTTGTGCCCGGTGTATATAACCCCAACACCGGGAGCCGGGAGATTGAAATGTCTGAAGCCATTACTCCATGATGTGCCCTTTCTGGAAGATTGCTGGCTGGTGTTGTCATATTCTCAGATCTTTCTGGAAGAGTGCTGGCTGATGTCATTTCCTCAGATCTTTCTGGAAGGGTGCTGGCTGGTGTTGTCATATTCTCAGATCTTTCTGGAAGAGTGCTGGCTGATGCCATTTCCTCAGATCTTTCTGGAAGGGTGCTGGCTGGTGTTGTCATAGTCCCAGATCTTTCTGGAAGGGTGCTGGCTGATGTCATTTCCTCAGATCTTTCGGGGAGGTTTCTGGCTGGTGTTGTCATATTGCCAGATCTTTCTGGGAGGTTTCTGGCTGGTGTTGTCATGCGACGGCGGGTGTGAATCCAGGCCAGGGTGGGTGGTGGAGGGTTTGGGTGACTGCCTCTGGCCCTGCTACCCAGCCGCCTAATTAAACTATTAATCTCAGATCATTAACCTCTGTCCACCCTTCCGCCTCTCAGCCACACGGACACCGCAGTGGCACATGAAAAGCTTCCTCTTTCTCTTGAAGTGAGTGTCCCTCTCTCTCCATCCCTCCCTCTCTCCTAGCCTCCCTCTCTCTCTCTTTCTCCTAGCCCTCCCCCTCTCTCTCTCTCTCTCTCTCCTAGTCTCCCTCTCTCTCTCCATCCCTCCCTGTCTCTCTCCTAGCCTCCCTCTCTCTCTTTCTCCTAGCACCCACTCTCTCTCCTAGTCTCCCTCTCTCTCTCCATCCCTCCCTCTCTCCTAGCCTCCCTCTCTCTCTCTTTCTCCTAGCCCTCCCCCCTCTCTCCTAGTCTCCCTCTCTCTCTCCATCCCTCAATCTCTCTCTCCTAGCCTCCCTCTCTCTCTTTCTCCTAGCCCTCCCCCCTCTCTCCTAGTCTCCCTCTCTCTCTCCATCCCTCCATCTCTCTCTCCTAGCCTCCCTCTCTCTCTCTTTCTCCTAGCACCCACTCTCTCTCCTAGTCTCCCTCTCTCTCCATCCCTCCCTCCTTCTCTTTCCCTCCCCCTCTCTTCGCCTCTCTCTTTCTTTCTTTCTCTCTCCCTCTCCATCTCTCTTCCTCCCTCCCTCCCTCCTTCTCTTTCTCCCTTCTCCCTCGTGGCCAGATCCGTCAGAGGACCACAGCTGTGGCCTAACAGTATTACCCCCCAAGTGCCTCTCCATGGAGGGTATGGTTACTCCTAATTAAAAGAATCAATTTCCATCCCTGTCAATTTTTGCCGGGTGACCATATGGACACTTAAGAACACAATCCACTTTCCAGCCGAGCCACGCCCCGCCCCGCCCCTCCAGTCTAACCCCCCAACGCCCCCCAAGTCTGGACAAACAATGACTCGCCGCCTGCACCAAGGGTCTTGCTCCGTTCCGAGCTCATTCAGTTGCATGACGGTTCCCTCTTGGATGAGGCCTTTCGGTATCATCCCGTTAAAAAGGCATGCGAAGCCAATTACGCGGGTCTGCGGTGCGGACCGCCGGCCACTCGGGACTAACGAGGCACCTTGAGGAACTGGGCGGTGGGTGGCGTCCTGCTAAAGTCATGCTAACCTTATAAAGCTAACGGCCGTGCATTAAGAGAGGAGGGGACACTGCGACAGCTAGCCTCAATGCTCTCAACTCTCATGAGACGGACACGAAAGCAGGCACAGATTATAACGAGAGAGGCGCAAATTATAACGAGAGAGGCGCAGATTATAACGAGAGAGGCGCAGATTATAACGAGAGAGGCGCAGATTACAACGAGGCGCAGATTATAACGAGGGAGGCGCAGATTATAACGAGAGGCGCAGATTATAACGAGAGAGATGCAGATTATAACGAGAGAGGCGCAGATTATAACGAGAGAGACGTGGATTATAACGAGAGAGGAACAGATTATAACGAGAGAGGCGTGTACGTCAGAGGCACGTTACAGTAAATCAAATTGCTCCAAATGACAGCAACAACAAAAGAGAACCATGATGTTTAAGTGCAGGGCTACATTGTGGGGTTGTGTGTGTGCGTGTGTGTGATTGACTTTGAGCTGCGACCTTGTCGGGGGAAGCGAGCGCGGGTCTATTGTGCGCCATGGGCTGGCGGGGGGGGGGGGGGGAGGAGAGAGGGGGGGTAGCTGATTAGACCGAGGCCCCCCCGGGGGATCGATGGTGCGTCTGAGATCAGCACTTTGGATAATCACACCCCTCGCCAGACCGGCTTGAGTGATGATATGAGATAAATGATGTCACAATGTCAGGCAGGGCTGAAACTCTCGGGGGAGGGGGTGGGTGGGTGGGGGGGTGTTTTCTTTGTCTGTGCCGCATCTTGAGAGCGGACTGAACCGCCCGACCCCTGTAGAATACCGGCGACGGGCTCGGAGCTAGCATCGCACCGGAGCAGACCTAGGCCCCCGGCTCGTAGCGAGGCCCGGCGAAGGGCTCGGAGCTAGCATCGCACCGGAGCAGACCTAGGCCCCCGGCTCGTAGCGAGGCCCGGCGAAGGGCTCGGAGCTAGCATCGCACCGGAGCAGACCTAGGCCCCCGGCTCGTAGCGAGGCCCAGCGACGGGCTCGGAGCTAGCATCGTACCGGAGCAGACCTAGGCCCCTGGCTCGTAGCGAGGCCCAGCGACGGGCTCGGAGCTAGCATCGCACCGGAGCAGACCTAGGCCCCTGGCTCGTAGCGAGGCCCAGCGGTACGTCTGCAGCAGGGCCACCCAGACCCAGCGAGAGCCCCTTCCACAGATGTGTGTGTGGGGGGGGCGGGGGGGGACACTTATGGTCGCTCGCTCTATTTAACTTCCTGTCTCCTGCGGGAGGAGCGTCGTGCCATCCGAGGCCGCAGTAATCAGAGGCCGGAGGCCGGCTGCCCCGCCCTGCGTATCGGGTCCGCCCTGCCCTGTAATTCGGGAGCGCTGTACGGCAGCGGCTCCGCTATCGCGTTCTCATAGGTCCGACCGAAACGCAAACAAATTACAGACAACAAACGCACACAGCCCCTCTATTTGTGGTAGAGGTTAACCCCCCCGTTAACCCCCCGGTTCTTACTGTAATTCTATGTTTGTTGGCGGAGCTTTGCTCTCTAGGTAATAGTAGGTCTATATTTCTACATACTACACCAAAACTTCAAACCAGGGCTGGAGCTAACTCCTAATGAATGCTTGAATGATAGCGAAAAAGGGATTTTTTCCTAAGGCGGCTCTGCCCTTAAATGGAAACCCTCTCTTCTCTCTCTCTACCCCTGTTCCTCACAAAGACCTTCGAATGTCTATTGAAAGTGTCTGGCTGTCCGCTAATATCCTTTCAGAAGACGCCATTTAAAGTCTGCAAACGCACAACGGGCGTCTTTGTCTGGCGAACTCAAAAAGGCTCTTTTTTCATCTGGTAATCATACGATTGCTGTAGTCGCCGGCCAGGCGTTCACAGACATGCAGAGGGACACAGAGCAGCCCGGCAGGAAGATGAACGCTAAACCACTTCCTGCTGACCGTCGGAGACAGTATCTGCCGCCTGCTAGGGAGAATGACTCACATGAATCAAATGTGATCTGTTTTCTGACAAAGCTGACGCGCGGCGCTGTTTATTTTGAAAGTCTGTACACACGTTAGCGTTCCCTCCCCCGTAGCTCAGTCTGGTGGAATATGGGGGTGGGTACGGTTACAGTACGGGAGGACGTACGCTTGAATTAGTCACACGTCACACAACGTGGCAGAGAGAGACGCCGAGCCAGGGAGCAGCACTGTAGGAGGAGCGCGAAACAGACGCGCCCAAGGTCGGCTTCGACGTCGACTGACGCGGTGCTCAATATCCGAAGACAGGCACGAAGAGAGAGAGAGAGAGAGAGAGAGAGAGAGAGAGAGAGAGAGAGAGAGAGAAGGTTGTGAGTGACAGAAGAGGGGGCCTGGTACTGTAAAACAAATCCTCTTGGTGCTGTGTGTAGAGGGGTCTAATTGAATTACAGTGACCCAGTGACAGTGGCGTCGCTGAGGTCCTGTGTTGAATTAGTTTTGTCCCTGACCCCCCCAACCCACCCCCCCCCCCCCCCAACCCACCCCACACACACGTCCCAGAGGCCCTGGATGTAGCGTACAGTATCTCTCACACTATGAGCCCAATGTTCATTCAGCTACACAGCCGGGCGCTGGGGCGAGAGCCGGAGCCAGCCGTCCTGTTACCCAGCATGCAGCGCTCTCGCGGTGTGGGCCCGGAGGCGCTCCGAGGCTCTGAGTTTTAAAAAGCAGCTGTTGACGCCTCTTCCGGAACCCACCGAGGAGATGGAATGTAAATAGACTGGAGTGGTATGTTCTTTAAGTTTAATTAGGCAGTAAATTGCACTGCGTCTTTTTAAAAGAAGAGGTCATTAATATGTGAGCGGTAATTCAGTTCCACTCTGTGTCAGCTCACTTCTTCCAGGAAGAAGAAGACACCTTGGGGCTGCATGTTTAGGGGCCCTCAGGCAGCAGTGTACCGTGGTCTGTCCTCTGAGCCCGCTAAGAGACGACTATTACCGGGATCACTCTGGAGGATTTTAAACATCCTAACCGATTTCGAAATCAGGTTGCATCACGCACACATAGAGGAATCTTAACAGATGTTCTTCTCACGAATGTCAAACAAGCGCACGCACTACAAGATTTGATAAATAGCGGCTCATCACACACTAAGGGAGGTTATCGCGCTCGAGGGAGCGTCGAACCAGCGGTCTCACTTGTAAAGTGTGTGGCGTAATAATGTAAATGTCAAACAGGTGCGGGTCACCCCGAGGGGTCTGCGAGCCGATCGGGAGGGTTAAGATTTGATCTGATCAAACCCCCCCTCACTTTACGAGATCATCTGGGCCCAACATCGGTGCTGTCGGGAGGGGTGAATCGAGGATAAGTCGGCCCAAAGATCCTCTAGTGTGAGTAGTGATGCACGGTGTATCGATACTAGAAAAGTACTGAGATGCTCTGTCGTCAAAAACGGTACAATACCCAAATTTAAAGTATCGATACTTTAAGAAAGACAGTGTTTTAAGAAAGACTGAACAGAGCACTAAAAAAGCCAACAATTTAAAGTTCCATGTTCTGTCATCTATTATTCCATTACTTTTCTTTATGTTTTAGATTTTCGCCGTGGTATCGTTTCGGTATCGGTATCGAGATATTTTGGGCAGGTATCGTATCGAAGTCATAATTTTGGTATCGTGACAACACTAAGTGTGAGGCTGGCCTAGACCTGGCGCTGAGGACTAATTCTGCCTGCCAAGTTCAATTCAGCCCGTTTCACTCACATGGTGTTGTTGTTGTTGTTGTTGTGTTGTGCTCAGGCGTCAACCCGTCACCAAATGATAATAACTATTATAAATGCAGTAGCAGAGCCAAACGGCAGTCTGCTAAGACACGCTTTTCACAGAGGAGCTCCATCAACTAATCCCTCTCTCGCTTTATCATAGCAATAGACTGTACAAATCATTTCAATGTTTCAAACGTAATGCTGAAAATCGTACATACTGCTGCTTCAAACTCAGTATACAGAATCCAGTAACACTTTACAATAAGGGTACATTAATAAGCATTAGTTAATGCATTATAAAGCATGAAGTAACAGTTAACTAATGTCTCTATTAACCATTTACTAATGTTATTTATGTTAACTAAGGTTAACTCACCTAACCCTAACCTTAACTATGGTATTAATTAACATTAGTAACCTAACCTAACCCTAAATAAGCATTAGTTAACCGTTAACTAATGTTTTTTGTGACCCTTATTGTAAAGTGTGACCCAGAATCCTCATCAGGCCCGTGGCCTAGCCGGGTCTGGGCCAGAGAAGGCGGGGCTTTACAGGGCGTACTGTGGGCTAAAACAGGACGTCACAGTCGAGGAGGAGCGCTACTTACTGTCCGTCTGTGAGGACACCACCATGCAGCTGAGCAGAAGCAGGAGGAGTGACGCCGCCCTAGTGGGCAGGAGGGGCACTGCGGGCTGAACGTTAGGCACCATGTTCCCGGTTTTTGGCACTCTGCGCCCCCTCGGTCCCTCCGGAAGTGGGTTCCCGCTCTGAGACGATCAAAGGCTATCACCTGGGGACAAACAGGCGGGAAACAGGAGAACAAAAACATCAGGCTTCGCCACGTTTCATTTGCATATATTTTAATAAGCTTGACAGCGGCAAAGCTACGCGAGTGTGTAAATGTCACACGCCTTCCTGGGAATCAAAAACACCATTATAATAAAATGTGGGGTGGGGGGGAAGAGGTTTTCTACCGGATCTCTACGTGATCTCCATAATTTCTGCATATATCCGGAGACGCAAGCAGCACCGTGCGCTTGGGGCGTGGAAAAATACCAGCGCAGCGAAATCTAACAACCAGCAACTTCAGCAGCGAGCAGAGTTGAAAGCCAGATTGAACACCCAACAACAACAACAACAACAGCAACAACAAAAGAATCCTGAAGAGAATCCTGTTCAGACAAAGACATAAGGAGATACTAGAACACAGGCCACATAAACCCCGCCCACCTCTGGCCCGGCTCCTATGAACCTGAGACCGCCCCCAGACTCCGCCCACTCCCGGAGGACCACCCCCCCCCCACTCAATGCTCCCATTAAGAGATTGAAACGTTGTCTTCCAGATGGGGCTCAAATCTCATGAAGTGCTATGATATCACAGCAAGAACACACACGGGAACACACACGGGAACACACACACACACACACACACACACATCGTCCCCAAGGGGAGCGAGGACGGTTGGGGCAGTGAAGGCAGGTGTTCGACAAATTAACCATGATGAGGCTCGCTCTTGAATGGATTGCTCCAATTCCCAGCTAGCCGAGGTTATGGGAGGACACAGGGAAAAGGGAACACGACTAGGGAGAGCCGACCGCAACCTTCATATTTCAGTCTGTTCACATTAAAAGTACACAAGCTACCCCCCCCCCCCCCCAAAAAAAAATCTGGCTTGTTGTCCCTACTTGGCTCTGTCGGAAGCCAGGACTCCAGGCTGTGTCTTGCTGCTTTGCTACTTTACTGACAGAATGAAACATTAACCCAATCAATGCCCGGCGCCAAACTGGACCAGCACAGGAAGTATCCTAATTAAATGGCATGACCATTAACCCTTCCGCATGGCCGTGGATCAGCTCTACTCGGGGGAACTACACAAGGAGGACGGGACCAAACCTCGCTTTTTTTCTCGGGGAATTGTCAAAACAGCATTGACGACGGCTGAGCGAAAACAAACTGAGATGAGAAAAGTTTCCCAAGCATGCCTCGGCTGGCTTTTTCTTTATCTTCATGGGATCTCCGGCAAGGACACTGTAAATATAGCCCGAGTTAAGTTAATAGAAATTGAATTGAAAAGCTTTGTGGCTGTTCTGCCTGAGCGCATGCAGTAGATCAGCGCCCAGATCTGGAGACGGAGATCTCTGCTGCACCAGAGGCTCTGCGGATGTGAAGGAGCTCGGGGGGGCGGGCCGCCTGTCAGCCGTGACTCAGACAGTTAAGTTGGGGTGTCGACTCAGGCAGTTAAGTTGGGGTGTCGACTCAGGCAGTTAAGTTGGGGTGTCGACTCAGGCAGTTAAGTTGGGGTATCGACTCAGACAGTTACGTTGGGGTGTCGACTCAGGCAGTTAAGTTGGGGTGTCGACTCAGGCAGTTAAGTTGGGGTGTCGACTCAGGCAGTTAAGTTGGGGTGTCGACTCAGGCAGTTAAGTTGGGGTATCGACTCAGCCAGTTAAGTTGGGGTGTCGACTCAGGCAGTTAAGTTGGGGTGTCGACTCAGGCAGTTAAGTTGGGGTGTCGACTCAGGCAGTTAAGTTGGGGTGTCGACTCAGGCAGTTAAGTTGGGGTGTCGACTCAGCCAGTTAAGTTGGGGTGTCGACTCAGGCAGTTAAGTTGGGGTATCGACTCAGGCAGTTAAGTTGGGGTGTCGACTCAGGCAGTTAAGTTGGGGTGTCGACTCAGGCAGTTAAGTTGGGGTGTCGACTCAGGCAGTTAAGTTGGAGTGTCGACTCAGGCAGTTAAGTTGGGGTATCGACTAAAGCAGTTAAGTTGGGGTGTCGGGGAAACACCGCACGCCGGTCTCTCTGACTGCACCTCACACCGGTCTCTCCAACCGCACCCCCCCCCCCCCCCCCCACTCCAACACCCCCTCTAAGAAACAGGGCCAAAGAGGGAGAGATCTTAAGCGTTTCTTGTCTCATCAGGTCTCTCCTGTAATCTCCTCTGACAAGTGGCTTGGTTAAAGAAAGGGAAAGAGGGATGACGTCCAGGACGGGGCTGCTGGCGTCGGAGCGTCTGAGCGTTGAGGAAGCGCCAACTGCTGAACCTCAGTCACAGTTTCACACAAAAGAACACGTGGCAGGTTTCATCCCCCGTTCAGGTGATCTTCAACTGGAGAACTCACGACTGAGGAACTTCCAAATATACTGTGCTACCAAGTAATCATTTGTGTGAAAATCCGAAGCATCTAAACACCCACAGAATCACCCCTCAAGGGGGGAACTGAACTGATTATAATCTGATACCTTGGAGAAAGAAAAAAAAACTAGACTAAATCTAAGCTCCGCCTTCACAGTTCATGAGAAAGCAACTCATTGTTTGTGTGCTAAGCCCCAACAGTTGGAGAAAAAGAATAAGCTAGCTGACACATTAGCAGTGAGCCAAGAAGCAGGATCAAACCCTCATCCTTCCTCCCCCCAGAGCAATGGAAACTTCTCAGACGTTAATCATAGCCTTTTCGTCCAGCAAAAGATGAAATGGTGTTAAAATCAAAGCTTTTACAAAAATAAATCTGTTTCTTTGTTTTTCCACTCTTGTTTGGTGAGCGAGGACTGCGTCGGTAGGGAGAGAGAGAGAGAGAGAGAGAGAGAGAGAGAGAGAGAAAGAGGGAGAGAGCGAGGGAGAGAGGGGGGAGAGAATGGGAGAGGGAGAGAGAGAGGGAAAGAAAGAGGGGGAGAGAGGGAGAGAGAGAGAGGGAGAGAGAGGGAAGAAAGAGAGAGGGAGAGGGGGGGGGAGGGAAAGAGAGAGAGGGGGAGAGAGAGAGGTGGGGGAGAGAGAGGGAGAGAGAGAGAGAGAGAGAGAAGGGAGGGAGGCTGGTAGACTTGGCCGTTTGCCCCGGTCCCGACCGTCGGCGATGGAGGGATATCTTTCACAGCAGATGGCGGCGAGAGGCAGATGCTTTTCATCTTCAATGAGACGGATTCTCAGAGCCACGCTCGTTCTTTATTTATTTCAGCTACTTATTTATCCCAGTGTGGTTTTTCCACCTCCCTGCCACACGCCAATACCGACACGTGTGTGTGTGTGTGTGTGTGCGTGTGGCACAGGCAATTAAGTCTGCGCACGGTGTGTTGGGAAACGCAACTTGAGTGTGAGTCTGTCTCCGTGGAAGCCGGCGGGGGAAGGGGAGGGAGGGAGGGAAGGTGGTTTGTGATGCGGGCAGAGTGAGGAGACGATGTGCAGGTAGCGCGCCCGTGTTGATGTCTCCATCAGCGCCGTCGTGTTGATGTTGTGTTGACGGCCAATGGGCCGCGTGTCTTGGCGCATACTAATTAACGGTATAAACAGCAGGCTGCTCGAGTTGCCCCGCTGTGCCCCTTCCTCGGGGTCGGGGGTGGCAAGCAGACGTCTATCGGGGTCCACATGGAAGCGTCTACTTCCCGCACTCACACGGGGTGTGTTTATCCCCTTCCAAACACACACACACACACACACACACACACACACCGTCACGGTGGAGACTGGCGGAATACTCAGCTGTGAAACTCTAGCTCCTGAAGGCCCGTTCTAAACCTCGTCTAGACGGGCCCGTCTGCCGAAACAAGCGCACAGTAGCTTAGTTCATGTGGAGGAGGTAGCACTGGTCTAGGATGGGGTACTATTCGAGGCTGTACCCCTGCTGTACCCCTGCCAGGGACCATTCCAGGGACCTGCCAGCTACAGGGGCGGCTGTAGCTCAGTTGGTAGAGCGGGTCGTTCAGTGATCGAAGGGTCAGTGGTTCGAATCCCAGCTCCGACTGTCCACATGTCGAAGTGTCCTTGAGCAAGACACCTAACTCCAAATTGCTCCCATGAGCAGGTTAGCACCTTGCATGGTAGCTAATGTGTGTTTGAATGGGTGAATGAGCGGCCATTGTAAAGCGCTCTGAGTGCCGCTAAGGTGGAAAAGTGCTATATAAGTGCAGTCCATTTACCATTCATCGCACCATAGACTTTTTCCCCTCGGTCTACATACCTCTAGTATTATTCCATTACTCACTGAATTGAGGACATTTTTCCGAAGATCAAAGCCTTTTCTCCGAGGAGCTACAGTTCGAGCGCCCTACCCTAAAAGCACTGTTATGCACTTAAAATTGCACATATCCACCGATATCCACTAATGATAGAGAAACGGCATGGGGTGTGATGAAGGTGGCGAAGCCAGGCTAGCGGGTACCAGAATAGCTAAATTCAGTGGATATCGGTGGATGTGTGCTATTTAAGTGTTAAAAGTGTTTTTATATAAAAGGTGGAGGGGCTGCAACTAGGGCTGGGTATCGATTCGAATTTCAAGAATGGATTCGATTCTGATTCACAAGGTTTAGAATCGATTATCACGATTCAATTCGATTCGATTCAATATCGATTCGGTTAGTGTTACTAAAACCTGTTTGTTTTTTTTAGCTGTAACCTTAATTACATGACTGCCAAGTTATGCAACACATCAATACTAGGGCTGGGTATAGATACTGATTTCCAAAAATGAATGAATCAATGAATGAATCATTGAATGAATTAATGAACTATTCATTCCTTCATTTATTAATTCATTCATTAAATAAAAGATAGATTTTGGGATTCATGAATCGATTCTTAATCATTTCATGGATTGTTTTAACCCAGCCCTAGCTGCAACTGTAGCCAACTCAGAGAAAAGGCTTTCAGCTTTGGAAAAATGTCTTCAGTTCGGTGAGTTATGGGATAATATTGTCTGTAGATGCGGTAGTGTAGACCGGAGTGAGAAAAGGACTATGGTGCAATGAATCAATCATCAATCAAAGCTATATTTGTATAGCGCATTTCATACCCAGAGGCAACACAATGCGCTTTACAGAGAACAAGGGAGGTGGGCATACGACCCACTCTCTACATATTCTAGAGGGAAGCAAAAAAACAGTTTCACCCAGGGGCCAGATAAGTGAGCTGTAAAAATTCTTCCCTGACCCCTCCTGAATGGTCACTAGCAGGGCATTATACCGGGGTATAGCCATGGTCAGTATACCAGTCTGGACCTGGACCTGGACTTGACCAGGACCAGGACCAGGACCAGGACCAGGGCTAGGGCTAGGGCTAGGGCTAGGGCTAGGGAGAGGCTAAGGTGTCTCTCACACTTCAGACCTGCACCCAGACCCCCCCCCCCCCCCCCAACCCTACAGGCCGAGTCCATCGGCGGAGAGACATTCAAAGAATCACCGATAGGAAGAAAAAAAGGATAGTAAATATGTAACTAGCCCGTGGACTGGACAGATGGTCTTTGAGTGGCTGTGAGCGGGGGGTGGAGCCGGAGGGGGGGTGGCAGAGTGATTGGTCCCGGCCTGCTCGACCACCTGGTCAGCTGCCCGTCTCTCAGGTGGCTGCCTGTCTGTTAGAGAGCTGCTGGTGGGCAATTAAAGGCTTGGCACAGCGAGGGGGCCCACCCATCCACCAACACACGCTCACCACACACACACCATGTGCTAACACACCGCCACCAAGAAGGCTGAATAAACAAGGTTATTAGACCACCTATTATCCCTTCTCTCTCTCTCTCCCTCTCTCTCTCCCTCCCTCTCTCTCTCTCTCTCCCTCTCTATCTCTCTCTCTCTCTCTCCTCTCTCTCTCTCCCTTCCACCCTCTCTCTCTCCCACCCTCTCTATCTCCCTCCCTCTCCTTCTCTCTCTCTCTATCTCTCTCTCTCTCCCTCTCTCTCTCTCTCTCTCTCTCTCTCTCTCACCCTTCCAGCCCCTCTCTCTCTCTCTCCCTCTCTCTCTCCCTCCCTCTCTCTCTCTCCTTCTCTATCTCTCTCTCTCTCTCTCTCTCTCTCTCTCCCTTCCACCCTCTCTCTCTCCCACCCTCTCTATCTCCCTCCCTCTCCTTCTCTCCCTCTCTATCTCTCTCTCCTTCTCTCTCTATGTCCCTCCCTCTCCTTCTCTCTCTCTCTATCTCTCTCCCTCCCTCTCTATCTCTCTCTCCATCTCCCTCCCTCTCCCTCTCTCTCTCCCTCCCTCTCTATCTCCCTCTGCTTCTCTCTCTATCTCCCTCTCCTTCTCTCTCTCTCTGTTTAAAAGCTGGTCCTGAGCGTGGTGAGATATGTGATTGGCTGCGTGTGTTGAGCTGTCCTCCTGCTGGTCTCTGGAGGGGATACGGCCGGCCCTGGAGACCTGGAGGTCCAGAGGCCTGGAGGCCCTGGAGACCTGGAGGCCCTGGAGACCTGGAGGTCCAGAGGCCTGGAGGCCCAGAGGCCTGGAGGCCCTGAGGCCTGGAGCTCAGGAGGCCTGGAGGTCGGAAGCCCTGGAGGTCAGAAGGTCTGCTCCGACACAAGCCACAGGGCTCCACAAACATGGCCACCACCAGGGACCCTGCGTCCACACAGAACCGCACCCAACACAGCCAGAGACAGAGAGACAGAGAGAGAGAGAGGGAGAGGGAGGGAGAGAGAGACAGAGAGGGAGAGAGACAGAGACAGAGAGGAAGAGGGAGAGAGAGAGAGACAGAGAGAGGGAGGGAGAGAGAGACAGAGAGACAGAGAGGGAGAGGGAGGGAGAGAGAGAGGGAGAGAGACAGAGAGAGAGAGAGGGAGAGAGACAGAGACAGAGAGGGAGAGAGAGAGGGAGAGAGACAGAGAGAGAGAGGGAGAGAGACAGAGAGAGACAGAGAGGGAGAGAGACAGAGAGAGAGAGAGACACAGAGAGAGAGGGACAGAGAGAGAGGCAGAGAGACAGAGAGAGACAGAGAGAGAGAGAGAGGGGACAGAGAGAGGGAGAGAGGCAGAGAGAGAGAGAGAGAGACAGACAGAGAGAGAGAGACAGCACTTGTTGAGGTAATGAACTCTGATTGCACCCAACTAAATAGAATTGAAATGAGTGTGTGTGACCAAGGTTCAGAGGTCAGGTGTCTGTCATCGGCGGTGTCGTCATGGTGATGAGTCAGACAAGGTTCAGAGTGCCGAACATCTCGGCGGCGCGCATGAGGTCAGGTGTCTGTCATCGGCGGTGTCGTCATGGTGATGAGTCAGACAAACAAGCGAGGAGAACTCTCAGAGCCATTTTGATAATCAAACACGTCACAAAGTCATCAGCTGTGAAGGGACATTTACGACACCCCCCCCCCCCCGCCTCCCCCCCGATGACGCATGCAGATGAAATCCACCCGGGCGTGACGACCAGCTCCCGCTCCGAGGCGTGCGTCGTGATTGGCTTAGAGACAAGACGAGTCACGTCAGCAGCGGTCGGGCGCCAGGCCGGGGGAACGGTGTGTCAGTTGGTGTTTGAGTCCGTCCTGAGTGAGCGTTTAAACAAAACTCAAGGACCCCCATAAATTACAGACCGGGTTCATATTTACTGGCCCCTTCGGGTGGGGGGGGGGCGGGGAATAGGGGGGGGGGGGGGGGTTTGGGAGGTCACATCCGTCCCTTCTGGTGCGCAAATCATTTGGCACGGGGACTCGGAGCGATCAGCGTTCGTCCGGCGCCCCCGAAAAGACACACCGGGGAGCCGCTTTCATTTGAATTTATCGCAAAGTGATTATTGACGTTGTCGCCGGGCGCGGCGGGGGGATGAATGGGGCGCGCGCTCCACCACTGAGCGGGCGGCGTGGAGAACACGCCCCGGTGATGAATCACCCTCCGGCCCGGTGGAAAACAAGACATTCATCACGGAGCCCCCCGACGCAATAAATACGTCTGCTGCGTGAGGAGGACCGCGGCGCGCGGCGGGGCCCTCTCTCTCTGGATGGCGCCCGGGTTAAACGCTGAAAACAACGGGTTATTGCAAAAATGTAAATTACTGATACTGTAATACTGATACGGGACAAAATTACTCCTGAGGTGACGCTGATTGAATATGCGTGCCGAGACTCGGAGTGGAAAGGAAATTGGGGGGGGGTCGGAACTTGGGAGGGTTTAAATGGTTTTTGGGCTGTTATATTGCGAGATAAGCAACTGCAAACGCTTCATCGGTGAGATGAGGTCTAGTCTAGTCTAGTCTTGGATATCTGGAGCTCAAGGGCAGAGAGGAGCATGTGATTGACACGCCGGACTCAACCTTTTTAATAGGAGAACAAAGGTTTACCGTAGTCAGGAGGTCTTTAAAACATTTACTCGACCGTCGACATGACAGGCTGGCTCCCATGATGCACCACTGCTGATTCAGGTCAAGCATCTTGGACGGAATCAGATTCTAAAATATCTGAACATCGAAAAAGGCTGTAGCATAAACTCACACACACCCGCAACATCACAGTGTACATAGACCTACACACACACACGCGCACACACACACACACACACGCACACACACACACACACACACACACTCACTCAGGCCAGAGGAATGGGCTCGGTCGCGCCACATCGGGCACCATAAAATGACGAGGCACGACAGAGGGCTTTAGAATACACACATACACACACACACACACACACACACACACACACATACTGTACACACACACACTCTCCCTCATATGCACACACACCCTCTCTCTCCCTTGTACGAATGCAGGCACACACACCCTCTCTCTCCCTCGTACACATGCAGGCACACACACCCTCTCTCTCCCTCGTACACATGCACACACACCCTCTCTCTCCCTCGTACACATGCACACACACCCTCTCTCTCCCTCGTACACATGCACACACACCCTCTCTCTCCCTCGTACACATGCACACACACCCTCTCTCTCCCTCGTACACATGCACACACACCCTCTCTCTCCCTCGTACACATGCACACACACCCTCTCTCTCCCTCGTACACATGCACACACACACTCTCTCTCCCTCGTACACACGCACACACACACTCTCTCTCCCTCGTACACATGCACACACACACTCTCTCTCCCTCGTACACATGCATGCACGCACACACACACTCTCTCTCCCTCTCACACACGCAGAGCAGTCAAAGAGCAGGTGATTGAGAGATAAACGGTGTGATGGCGTGTCAGCAGGGGGTCTGGGGAAACACAGGCTCAGATCAGAGGCTGCAACACCGGCTCAGCTCCACACACAGGCTCAGCTCCACACACCAGCTCAGCTCCACACACAGGCTCAGGACCGAACCAAACACCGGCTCAGCTCCACACACCGGCTCAGCTCCACACACCAGCTCAGCTCCACACACAGGCTCAGGACCAGAACCAAACACCGGCTCAGCTCCACACACAGGCTCAGCTCCACACACAGGCTCAGCTCCACACACCGGCTCAGCTCCACACACAGGCTCAGCTCCACACACCGGCTCAGCTCCA
>NW_028176503.1:0-1000 GCF_949987555.1 Borostomias antarcticus
TATACATGGTTATACAGCCTATATAACACCACGTATACATGGTTATACAGCTTATATAACACCACGTATACATGGTTATACAGCCTATATAACACCACATATACATGGTTATACAGCTTATATAACACCACATATACATGGTTATAGAGCTTATATAACACCACATATACATGGTTATACAGCTTATATAACACCACATATACATGGTTATACAGCCTATATAACACCACGTATACATGGTTATACAGCTTATATAACACCACATATACATGGTTATACAGCTTATATAACACCACGTATACATGGTTATACAGCTTATATAACACCACATATACATGGTTATACAGCTTATATAACACCACATATACATGGTTATACAGCTTATATAACACCACATATACATGGTTATACAGCTTATATAACACCACGTATACATGGTTATACAGCTTATATAACACCACGTATACATGGTTATACAGCTTATATAACATCACATATACATGGTTATATACAGCTTATATAACACCACGTATACATGGTTATACAGCTTATATAACACCACATATACATGGTTATACAGCTTATATAACACCACGTATACATGGTTATACAGCTTATATAACACCACATATACATGGTTATACAGCTTATATAACACCACGTATACATGGTTATACAGCTTATATAACACCACATATACATGGTTATACAGCTTATATAACACCACATATACATGGTTACACAGCTTATATAACACCACGTATACATGGTTATACAGCTTATATAACACCACATATACATGGTTATACAGCCTATATAACACCACATATACATGGTTATACAGCTTATATAACACCACATATACATGGTTATACAGCTTATATAACACCACATATACATGGTTATACAGCTTATATAACACCACGTAATAACCAGCATTTTACCAGGTCCTCCTATAGAATGGTCCATTGTAATGACGTTGAAATTGGCCCATATATGA
>NW_028176502.1:12500-22500 GCF_949987555.1 Borostomias antarcticus
GTCTGACGCCAGCATGCCTTCTCCACCGCGTAACCTCAACTCTTTAGCGACTGTAAAACTCTCGTACTAGTTCTCAGAGAGTCTTTACTCCCGCCTGGTTTGAATTTCTGCTCTTTTGCTCTCTGCCTTTGTTGTGTGTGTTTTTGCACGTCGTCCTGCTCGGTGAATTCTAACGTGCCGAGTCTGCAAAGTAGATCTGTAGTCATTCCAGTCGTTCCAAACTATTTATTCTCTGACCCTGGTCTTCTCCTGCCTTCAGGCTCCGACCAGGACTTAGTGTGGTGTCTGGGTGGTGTGTGGTGTGTGGGTGGTGTGTGGGTGGTGTGTGGGTGGTGTCTGGGTGGTGTGTGGGTGGTGTGTGGGCGGTGTGTGGTGTGTGGGTGGTGTATGGGTGGTGTGTGTGTGGGGGGGTGTGGTGTGTGGGGGGGGGGGGGGTGTCTGGGTGGTGTGTGGGGTGTCTGGGTGGTGTGTGTGTGGGGGGGGTGGTGTGTGGGGGGGGGGGTCTGGGTGGTGTCTGGGAGGTGTGTGGTGTGTGTGTGGGGGGTGGGGGGTGTCTGGGTGGTGTGTGTGTGGGGGGGTGTGGTGTGTGGGGGGGGGGGGGTGTCTGGGTGGTGTGTGTGTGGGGGGGTGTGGTGTGTGTGGGGGGGGGGGTGTCTGGGTGGTGTGTGGGGTGTCTGGGTGGTGTGTGTGTGGGGGGGGTGGTGTGTGGGGGGGGGGTGTCTGGGTGGTGTCTGGGAGGTGTGTGGTGTGTGTGTGTGTGGTGTGTGGTGTCTGGGTGGTGTCTGGGAGGTGTGTGGTGTGTGTGTGTGTGGTGTGTGGTGTCTGGGTGGTGTCTGGGAGGTGTGTGGTGTGTGTGTGTGTGGTGTGTGGTGTCTGGGTGGTGTCTGGGAGGTGTGTGGTGTGTGTGTGTGTGGTGTGTGGTGTCTGGGTGGTGTCTGGGAGGTGTGTGGTGTGTGTGTGTGTGGTGTGTGGTGTCTGGGTGGTGTCTGGGAGGTGTGTGGTGTGTGTGTGTGGGGGGGGGGTGTCTGGGTGGTGTCTGGGAGGTGTGTGGTGTGTGTGTGTGTGGTGTGTGGTGTCTGGGTGGTGTGTGGGTGGTGTGTGTCAAGTTGAGGCGGTGTGTCTGTGATCAGTTACCTGTGTCGTGATGCACCGTGTGTGTGTGTGTGTGTGTGTGTGTGTGTGTGTGTGTGTATGTGTGTGCGCGACATGCGTTCCAGAGCGTCACCTATCTTGCACGCGTGTGTGTTTTCATCGCAAACCAAGTTTGTTTGCGGGTGTGTGTGTGTGTTTGCAAGCGTGCATACGCTCGTACAGTATGTGTGCGTGTGAGTGTGTGCAGTGTGCGTGCGTGTGTGTGTCTTACCTACATCCTGACGTGTGTGTGTGTGTGTGTGTGTGGTGTGTGTGGTGTGTGTGTGTGTGTGCGTGCGCTACCCCCCAGGCTCCAGCAGGGGCGCTGCAGGGCCGGGGATGTGGGCTCTGGCCGTCATCTTCCTCATCGGCCTGCTCGCCAGCGGCTCCTTCATCCTCTACAAGTTCAAAAGGTGAGCTCACCCCCCCCCCCCCCACCCCTCCTCCCCATAACCCTCTAGCCCCCCCTACGGGAACGCTGTGGTACTCCGTATGTCGCCTGTGATCACGGTATGGTCGCGATACACCGATTGGCTTGTGCACTCGCTTGTACCAACAAAAATGGCCGCCAGCAATAGAGTCAGTACTGTTGGGGTATCATACCCGGCTGGTTCTGGATCGTGTTGGACTTGAAGATAGACAAGAAACACGAAGACAGATGAGAATAACTGCATGTGAGAACATTGATGATCAGTATAGAATCGCACGGACCAGGAGAGTATGTATATATATGTCTGCATGGTAGATCATCACCCAGATAGCAAGCGGATCTGGGCCATATACAGGCCAGATCTGGCCCTTGTGGCTTAGTTCCCGGCCCATATATGGCCCAGAATTATTACACATCCGCTTGCTATCTGGACACACAACAGCGCAAGACAATACGGCTTCTGAATGAATGAATGAATGAATGAATGAATGAATGAATGAATGATGAATGAATGAATGAATGAATGAATGAATGAATGAATGAATGAATTATTCACCACCGTTAGAACAATAGGACCCGCCCCCCCCAAAGCCACCAGCTGTCCCTCAGTGAAAACATGACATCTGAAGACACGTCTCACACGGTCCTCGCCTCAGGTCTGAGGACGCCTATCCGCCGCTGTTTTTCAGGAAGCTTCCGGGCCGCAACGTCTACGCCCAGATGCACAACGAGAAGGAGCAGGAGATGACCAGCCCGCTGGGCCACGGAGACGACACGCAGCACATCATCCAGGGGGAGGAGTTTATCGACGACGACCTGGACTCGCAGACCCTAGGTAACCCCGCCTCTGGAGGTAGCCCCGCCTTCCGTTCGCTCATATGGACTAACCCCTCCCACATTTGGACTAACCCCTCCCACCACCAGCAGCACCGCAACCACCACTGCTACTAACACCCGCCAGCTAACCGCCACCGCGCCACTTAAGGTACCACAGTTGCTTTTAACTACTAACTGACGCTGACTTGCACGACTAGCCTTGCTGTTGGCACAAAACTGACTTAGTCTGACTGTATTGTAAATAGGGTTGCCAGGTTCTGGGAATATTCCCATTAATTCCCATTAATTCCTGTTAATTCCTGTTAATTTGCTTCCCTCTGGAATATGTAGGGGTCGTATGCCCACCTCCCTTGTTCTCTGTAAAGCGCATTGTGTTGCCTCTGGGTATGAAATACGCTATACAATCAAAGCTTTGATTGATTGATTGATTGATTGATTGATTGATTGATTGAATTCCCAGGGGAGGTTTGTGAATATTCCAAGAATTTTGCAACCCTAATTGTAAAGGATTGTTTTAAGATTAGGGCTGTCAAACGATTGAAAAAGTAATCTAATTAATTACATGGTCTGTAGTTAATTAATCACAAATTGATCGCACATCCATTTTTTTGCTGGCAAAGGCCCCCATATTAAGATATTTCAATTCAAAGACATTACAATTCAAAGACATGACATATTGTGGCTGAGTAAATAATTGAAAATATAACAAAAGATGGCTTTAGAAGTCAAAGTTCTTAGTTCAGCGTATTCGGCCCGCGACAGTACTGCCAATCTTGTTGTCGTTTCCTCGTACAGGTGGTTGATTTTTCTAACTACTGTACGCTGCCTCTTGAAGGCTTGTAAGTTGTATCGGAGGAATTTGAAACGCCTCCATCAAGTCCTT
Source organism: Borostomias antarcticus (assembly GCF_949987555.1). Classification (NCBI taxonomy): domain Eukaryota; kingdom Metazoa; phylum Chordata; class Actinopteri; order Stomiiformes; family Stomiidae; genus Borostomias; species Borostomias antarcticus. The sequence goes on from NW_028176502.1 coordinate 15,782, forward strand.
GTCCTCTGCCACTGAAATTGGCCTGCAGTCCACAGCAATCCACTTTGCGATGGAGTTTGTCCATTTTTCAGAGGTAGACTTGCTCATTCGGAGCTGCTCTCACAGGCTGGGCTGGTGACGCCCTCTAGTCCTCGGGCTGACAGCTGTGGAGCTCTTAACACGTTCAGTGTTGAGATGAGATGTTCGGCTGCTCCGACGGTATGCAAATTCCTTCCTGCAGATATAAACGCACACGATATAAACGATCCCATCAAACTCAACTTTCCGGCCCAAGCAAAGTCGGATTATCCGCCTCCACGAGTTCCATCTTGTTTGAAGGCAACGATGCTTTTGCGTGACGTACGACGGAGCCTACGGGGTCATTCAGGTCCAAATTAAGTTTGTCACTTCAATAATGTTAAATCGGGCAACTGTGTCACCTACAGCTGGACGAAATCGATGAATGCGATTAATTTGAGTTTTATTCTAACGAACATGTAAATTGACAGCCCTACTTAAGATACTGTAAATCTAGATGTATTGTTGTATAAACCGTTTGATCGAGATGATTTGACGGGAGGCAAATATACAGTGGATGTGTATTCAACTGAGGCCATCTTTGAACAGTCCTGAACACTCCACCCCCCCCCCCCCCACTGTTGTTGCCCAGGTAACCATTCGGGCGTGGTCCTGAGCATCAACTCCAGAGAGCTGCACAGCTACCTGACCAGCTGATGGACGCCGCCGTCTTCGCCGTCGTGGCGGCGCGCCGACGCGCCTGCAGGCTTACCGAGCACAGGGACTCAACTCTGCCTTCCTCCTCCTCACCACGCCCTCGAGAGAGACCCCAACACAGCACTGCAGCCGAGCAGCGTTCCCTCTCTCTCTCTCTCTCTCTCTCTCCTCAGCCCTATGGCCTCCCTCGTTCCGGCTCTCGTTCTCCCGCCTCGAGGCCAAGAGGGACGCACCTCCGTCCACTTATCCCTCCCTCTGTCCCACCATCCCTCCCTCTATCTCTCTCTCTCTCTCCCCCCTCTTCCTCGGTGTCCAGGGGCGTCTGGGCCGCTCTGCTTTTACCCAGCATCCTTTGCACCTTGTGCCGTGTCTGCTCTGTGTGTGTTTGCATTGGCTAAGCCCCGCCCACAGAGGCCACTCAGCAGATACAGGGAGTGACATCACGGGGGACGACACTCACCAAGCTGTTTTTATGTACCTGTAGGTCACCGGTCACCTGGTCACCCGGTCTCCCTGACACACACACACACACACACACACACACACACACTCAAGACTCACCCACTTGTAGTTCCCATCACAAGTAGAGGGTACAGGGACAAAACTATGACCATAAAGGGCCATAGCAACGCAGCCTGTTAGCGGCCAAAGAGCAGCATGCTAAGCTAAGCTAAGCTAAGCTAAATTAACTAATTTCCACACACAGGGTGACTGTGCTCCTAGTCTCTGTCTCTCTCTGGGTTAGTGGTAGAAGTACTGTAAGAGCTCCCTGTCACCTGGACAGCCAATAGAAAAAGTTAGTTTTTGAGGTTTGATAATGTTGCCCTATTAACTCAATTGGCAATATTCTGACCCTCTCTCTCCCTCTCTCTTACTCCCTCCCTCCCTCTCTCTCTCTCTCTCTCTCTCTCTCTTACGCCGTATCACTCTTTTAACGCAATAATAGTCTTTCTCAGGAAAGAATGAGACGCCCCTTTTAGAATTTTAGTCTGTTGGAAAGAGACTTACCTCTGTAACAAATTGGGGCCTGGTGTCTGCAGTTACCCTTGCAGACGCTAGGGGGCGGTGTTGCACTTTGATTGATTCCCAGACACAGGTACAGTACTTAAGTTGACATCAATCGATGCATGTGGAAACATCGTCCTTCACCATCCATTCTCTACAGCTTCCAACCTGGTCTCATTCATATGGTACTGTATAACAACGCTCTGTATGGTAAATCACATTTTAATCTTGTTTCTGTAATAAAAATCGGTGTATTTTTGTGTGTCACTGTACTTGGTAAACAGGTGAGGTAAAAAAAGGACCTCAGTATGGTGTGTGTGTGTGTGTGTGTGTGATAGGCTACTTTAGACTGAACAGCATGTCACCCCCCCCAGTATAATCTCCATGGTTCGTCCCAAGGTGCCTAAACAATGTAGAGCTTGATCCTCTGCTTCCACTGACATGACCTTCTATTTATGAACCCCTAACAGTTTGCCCCCCCACCCCACCTTCCAAAAAAAAATACCCCGCATCCCCAGGCCAGAGGTCAAAGTGGACTTGTCCCCCCCCCTGGGAGACAAGGTCGTCATGGAGGCGAGGGGCGTGGCAGTCGTTATGAGCCTATATTAGGCGTGGCTAGCGGTGGCGTATGTCTCCATAGAATTAGTTTTTTTTTGTATATAAATGTGTATATATGAACGACCACCTCCCACTGTATATAGCTCGTACACATGTGTGACTATTTTACATTAACCCCAAAAACACACTGCAGTTTACTTCCGATGCCCCAACTCCCCTCACAAACTCTCAGTCTGATAATATCCCACTCAGAGATACAATAACACGGAGATCTCTCTCCGCCCATCGCCTGCGTCTCACCTATCGCTTTTCATACATACCGTAGGCTACTTTACACCATATTCATTGTTAACTGGAAATTATCATTGTATTTGTACCTGCGATACTCACTTCTGAACTCATGACAGTGGAAAATGTCTTGTTTTAATATGTGTTTTCTATCTCATACCTGTGTTTCTGGAAGCTTCTCCCTCCTTAGGGTGAAGGTGTTTCATTTGTTTGCACTAATGATGTAGCGTTGTTTAAGAACCGTGCTACGTGGACTCTTAAGTTCAACCCGGTTTGCTGTGAAGGAGTGGAGAGTGGACTACAGGCCTAGACCAACATTGTGTATCTATCTGAATCTCTCCTCTCGGTTCATAGTATGTATTTTAAACAGGCACGCTCCTGGCCACCCGAGTCACTTCTATTGGATTCTCTGCTCCTCATTCTCTGTACATATATACAGTATGCTCACATTTGGCTGGTTAGAGTTTTCTAGTGACGTGTCGTCTGATATTATTTGTGGGGGGGGGGCGGGATTGTAAAGATAATCCATTATATTTGTGATGGACGTTCACTGTTGATGACACAGACTATGTGAAATTGACCGCACAGTTTTATTAATATTTTCTTTGTTTGATTTTTTTGGTATAAAAAATGTTTGAGGTCTTCATGGAGAAGGGTAGTGCACTTAACCTGCATTCTGGAATAAATCACTCCCATAACTGTACTACACTCTGTCGTTATTTCATTCCTAATGCTCAAAGAAACCAGTCTTGAATTGAGGACCTTGTTTGAAAGTGCGTAGGCCTAGTACAGTATATCGTACTATTTCACACAATTTCACACCATTAAATTTTAGTAGGCTATATTAACATTATATTATCTGATATAGGCCTACGAATATAATTAGGATAATTTGAGGTGTAATGGATGGATAGTTCTATCATTAGATGTGATTCAAAGGGATTGATTAATTTTGTTAATTAAGTTCTTAGATTGAAAACCTCATTGTAACGCAAAAGACCAATTTCATGATCTACGGATAATGTTTCAGCCAATCCAAATCTAATGAAACTATCCATTCATTGTAGCTGGTCTCAGATCTGAAACAGGTGCTCAATTTCAGGCACTTGTTCCCCCATAGACTCAATAACGTTAGAGCTAGATCTGATCTTATTTTAGCTCTAATTGCATTAGATACAATTTATCTGGATTGGTCTGAAGCAATGGAGGAGGACAAATCACATGACACAAATAAGGCGTATTGATTGGTTGAGGGCCTTAAAAGAAGCCAAAATGTACAAACCTGAGCAGGTGAATCGAAGCTAATGAGTCATTGATCAATTCACAAGTTTGATATGCAGACAAACTAATAAACTCACAATCAATATAATATACTTTTATATTTTTTTAGGTGTATTAAAGATGTGGGTTATCACACAGATAAATACAATGGATTAAATCAGATCTAATGATGAAATGATCCATTCCTTGTAGGTTACAGATAAAATTAGTTTTGCACACTTGTTCCCCCATAGACGGAGAGATCTGCTGTTTCTATGCAAGTTGCATTAGATCTAAACTATCTGGATTGGTCTAAGGCTAAGGAGGATGACAGACAGACCACATGAATGAGGCGTATTGATTGGTTAGCCAAATGGCACAAAGCTGAGCAGGTGAATCTTATCTTAGTTTCATCATTAGATCTGATTCCTAGGGATTGACTAATTTTGAAGTTCTCAGATAGAAACGTAACGTAAAAGGCCAGAATAGTCTGAAATTCTAAGATCTACAGATAATGTTTTAGCCAATCCATATGGATCAGTCACGGGACAACAACTGGACAGTCTGGAGGCTGTTAGAGAGGAGGATGAGGGACAAACTGAAGTCCGTCCTGGACGACCCCTCCCATCCCTTCTACTGTGTGATGACCTGTGGAAGATGGGCAGCACCTTCAGCCACAGGCTCCTCCCACCCAGGTGACAAAACAGTGTTTGAGGCGTTCCTTTGTGCCTCAGCCAACAGACTCTAGAACATTCCACTAGCAGATTCTGGGCGGCTCGTTGGGATGGTGAAACTGCTGAAAATGTGTATTTTTAAGTAAATTTGAGATTATGTTTGATGATCTTGGATGGTGAGCTCCCTGATAGGTTGGTGGTTAAGGATGTTTCTAAGTCCCAGTGTGGGTATGAATCTTTCCTTGTCAGTCAAGAGGTCATATTATACATAATGAATAAGCCAAATACTCAAAAGACCAGCAGTTTGAGTAACAAGCAATGCTTTCCATTCAAAAGATTGAAGGTGAAACTGGAATACTTCTGTAATGAAGCAGGAGAAATATGTCTGGAGAAGAACGCAAAGTCTGAGGGAGAAAGGGTGACTCGGTGAGCAGTAACACTACCTTCCTCGCAAAAGGTTGAGGGTTCGATCCCAGGAAAGAATGTGCATTCCCTTGACAGTACTCTTTACATACATACATACATACATACATACATACATACATACATACATACATACATACATACATACAGTAGGCTACATAGCCTACATACATACATACACACATACATACATACATACACACATACATACATACATACACACATACATACATGCATACATACATACATACATACTGTACAACATACACACATACATACATTCATAGATAAGCAGGATTTGACACAGACTTTTGTCGAGAGGTTTATTTTTTATTTTATTTAGATATATATTTATATATACAGCTGTTTGTCACCAAGTCGGCAAACTGTCAGAGAAATACAATGGAGTAGAAAATGTGTTAAGGTGCAAAACAAACACTGCTGCTTTATTCCCTACTGCCCCCCCCCATACCCCCCACCCCCCCGACCCAATACCCAATACCTATGATACCCCTCTCCTCCCACCCCCTCTCCTCCTCTGCTCTCCCCTCCCACACATCCATGTACTGTACAACGGTTCACATTTACACATCCTTCCTCCCATCCCCTCACGCTAACATGAGGACTAGCTCTAGCTAGCTAACATGAGGACTAGCTCTAGCTAGCTAACATGAGGCCTAGCTCTAGCTACATGAGGCCTAGCTCTAGCTAGCTAACATGAGGACTAGCTCTAGCTAGCTAACATGAGGCCTAGCTCTAGCTAGCTAACATGAGGACTAGCTCTAGCTAACTAACATGAGGCCTAGCTCTAGCTAGCTAACATGAGGCCTAGCTCTAGCTAGCTAACATGAGGCCTAGCTCTAGCTAGCTAACATGAGGCCTAGCTCTAGCTAGCTAACATGAGGCCTAGCTCTAGCTAGCTAACATGAGGCCTAGCTCTAGCTAGCTAACATGAGGACTAGCTCTAGCTAGCTAACATGAGGCCTAGCTCTAGCTAGCTAACATGAGGACTAGCTCTAGCTAGCTAACATGAGGACTAGCTCTAGCTAGCTAACATGAGGACTAGCTCTAGCTAGCTAACATGAGGACTAGCTCTAGCTAGCTAACATGAGGACTAGCTAACATGAGGACTAGCTCTAGCTAGCTAACATGAGGCCTAGCTCTAGCTAGCTAACATGAGGCCTAGCTCTAGCTAGCTAACATGAGGACTAGCTCTAGCTAGCTAACATGAGGACTAGCTAACATGAGGACTAGCTCTAGCTAGCTAACATGAGGCCTAGCTCTAGCTAGCTAACATGAGGACTAGCTCTAGCTAGCTAACATGAGGCCTAGCTCTAGCTAGCTAACATGAGGCCTCGCTCTAGCTAGCTAACATGAGGACTAGCTCTAGCTAGCTAACATGAGGACTAGCTAACATGAGGACTAGCTCTAGCTAGCTAACATGAGGACTAGCTCTAGCTAGCTAACATGAGGCCTAGCCAACATGAGGACTAGCTCTAGCTAGCTAACATGAGGCCTAGCTCTAGCAAGCTAACATGAGGACTAGCTCTAGCTAGCTAACATGAGGACTAGCTAACATGAGGACTAGCTCTAGCTAGCTAACATGAGGACTAGCTCTAGCTAGCTAACATGAGGCCTAGCCTTAGCTAGCTAACATGAGGACTAGCTCTAGCTAGCTAACATGAGGACTAGCTCTAGCTAGCTAACATGAGGCCTAGCCTTAGCTAGCTAACATGAGGTCTAGCTCTAGCTAGCTAACATGAGGCCTAGCCCTAGCTAGCTAACATGAGGACTAGC
>NW_028176501.1:0-7500 GCF_949987555.1 Borostomias antarcticus
CTCCCCTAGTCCAGCATGGTCAACATGCCCCTCATACTCTCCCCTAGTCCAGCATGGTCAACATGCCCCTCATACTCTCCCCTAGTCCAGCACGGACAACATGCCCCTCATACTCTCCCCTAGTCCAGCATGGTCAACATGCCCCTCATACTCTCCCCTAGTCCAGCAGGGTCAACATGCCCCTCATACTCTCCCCTAGTCCAGCAGGGTCAACATGCCCCTCATACTCTCCCCTAGTCCAGCCTGGTCAACATGCCCCTCATACTCTCCCCTAGTCCAGCATGGTCAACATGCCCCTCATACTCTCCCCTAGTCCAGCAGGTTCAACCTGCCCCTCATACTCTCCCCTAGTCCAGCACGGACAACATGCCCCTCATACTCTCCCCTAGTCCAGCATGCTTGACTGACAGCGGTCGTGAGCCATGTGAAGACTACAGCCCTGCATGAGGACAGTCAGCACAGCAGCAACACACACAGCACTATGACATCATCACATGACATCATCAGAGATGCATGCATGCTCTGATTAATTGTAGAGCACATTTCAGCAACAAGGCAATTCAAAGTGCTTTACATGAGACATTAAAAATGTCATATAAAACAAAATGCAGGAAAAATAAAAGACAGGAATAAAAGTTCCAGTGCAGTGTATTAATGAATAATTATTTGATTTAATGAAAAGCAGCGGTGAAAAGAAAAGTTTTTTTTTTTTTTTTTTCTGGAAGTTTGTTCCAGATATGTGGGTCATAAAAACTGAATGCTGCTTCTCCATGTTTTGTTTTAACTCTGGGGACAGAAAGCAGACCTGTGCCAGACGACCTGAGAGGTCTGGATGGTTCATAACGTAGCAGCAGATCAGAAATGTATTTTGGCCCTAAACCATTCAGTGCTTTATAAACCAACAGGAGTATTTTAAAGTCAATTCTTTGATAGACAGGAAGCCAGTATAAAGACCTCAGAACTGGAGTGAAATGATCCACTTTCTTAGTCTTAGTGAGGACTCGAGCAGCAGCGTTCTGAATCAGCTGCAGCTGTCTGATTGATTTTTTAGAGAGACCTGTAAACACACCGTTACAGTAGTCGAGTCTACTGAGGATAAATGCATGGACAAGTTTTTTCAGATCCTGCTGAGACATAAATCCTTTAATCCTTGATATATTCTTCAGGCGATAGTAGGCTGACTTTGTAATGGTTTTAATGTGACTATTGAAACTCAGGTCTGAGTCCATGACTACACCAAGATTTCTGGCTTCGTTTGTGGTTTTTAGCATTACTGATTGGAGCTGAGTGCTGACTTTTAATCGTTCTTCTTTGGCTCCGAAGACAATTACTTCAGTTGTATTTTTTATTTAGCTGAAGAAAGTTCTGGCACATGCAATCGTTGATTTGTTCAATGCACTTACTCAGCGCTTGTATGGGATTATACAGTAGTCCCCTGGTGATATGGTGATATAAATGTCATCTGCGTAGCTATGGTAACATATTTTGTTGTTTTCCATCATTTGAGGTAGTGGGAGCATGTAATTGTTGAACAGAAGAGGCCCCAGGATGGAGCCTTGGGGAACTCCACAGGTCATTTTTGTCAGTTCAGATTTGTAATTGCCTATAGACACAAAGTAGTCCCTTTCCTTCAAGTAGGATTCAAACCAGTCTAGCACTGTGCCAGAAACTCCCAGCCAGTTTTCCAGTCATTCTAGTAATATGTTGTGGTCAGAGCTGAAACTGCTGAACAGCGACTACAGTACGTTAGTCAACTGTAACGAATCGCACAAAGGATTATGAAGAAACCTTTCTTTTATGACCACAGGCTCGTATTATGTACGTATGCGTTGACACGGCTTAACTTGATTACCTTGGGGTATCGCTACTTTGGGGTCGTTGTCCTTTCGACATCATGTGGTGTATTGATGATGTTGTTAGTGCTAAGTTGGGACGTGTGATGTGCGCGTGTGTGTGTGCGTGTTTGTGTGTGTGTGCGTGTGTGTGTGTGTGCGTGTGTGGCGAAGGGAGCACATAGCCTAGCCCATGGTGGGGATTAGTCATGAGCACGCGCACACACACACAAACACACACACACACACATCTAAGACGGCCACGCTGCTAGTCCTCCGGTCAGTGTGCTCCCTTTTTTTCCCGTACACGCACACAGGATCTGTAATTGCATTTGGCTGAACTGCTCTGGACCTGAATCCACTCCAAGATGCTGGCCGGCCAGTAAACATGCTCCAAAATAAGCCCTCTGTGGTCCTTGTGACATGGAAGGCTGTCAAGCTGACCTGCTTCCAACCAGGAGAGAACCCCCCCCCCCCCCCCCTGCTTCCAACCAGGAGAGAATCCCCCCCCCCCCCCCCTGCTTTCAACCAGGAGAGAACCTCCCCCCACCCCCCTGCTTTCAACCAGGAGAGAACCCCCCCCCCCCCCCCCTGCTTTCAACCAGGAGAAAACCTCCCCCCACCCCCCCGCTTCCAACCAGGAGAGAACCCCCCCCCCCCCCCTGCTTCCAACCAGGAGAGAATCCCCCCCCCCCCCCCTGCTTTCAACCAGGAGAGAACCTCCCCCCACCCCCCTGCTTTCAACCAGGAGAGAACCCCCCCCCCCCCCCCCTGCTTTCAACCAGGAGAAAACCTCCCCCCACCCCCCCGCTTTCAACCAGGAGAGAACCTCCCCCCCCCCCCCCCCCCCTGCTTTCAACCAGGAGAGAACCCCCCCCCCCCCTTCCGGACAACAGCACTTCAACCCTCTGAGTCTCGGATGTTTCCTAACGTTACTGAAATCTTCCATCTCTCCTTCCTCTTTGCCTGGCTTTAGAAACTCGCCATTTACCCACATGGATGGCACTGTGTGCGCAGCAATGACTGATCCGTCGGTCGACGCGTCTTTGCGTTCTCACAACGCGGAGTACGACGCAAGACTGGCGCTGTAACCCGGGCTGGAGCACCGAGGTCGCTTTCCAAGGCCGTGTTTGATGTGCAAGTATGTGAGCCGTCCTGTAAACAGGAAGGGGCCCGATGCTTTGGTGCGTCATCGACATTTGAAGTGTTTTGCATAACACCATTAGGGCAATATTCTTTCGAGTACCGCACAGGCGCACACACACACACACAAATGAAGGCACATGTGCGTACACGCACAGCGCACACACACACACCACACCACACACACATACAGAGCGACACAAGACGGAGTGGTGTGTGTGTGTTGAACATTAGGAGATACAGGAAATGAACACTAAGACATCCTCTTCAAGCAGCTGTGGTGTTCTTCCTGGTGAGATGGACGAGTGAAGTGGCTGTCTCTTTGAAGAGAGAACTTTTATGTGTGTGTGTGTGTGTCTGTGTGTGTGTGTGTGTGTGTGTGTGTGTGTGTGTGTGTGTGTGTGTGTGTGTGTGTGTGTGTGAGAGAGTGAGAGAGAGAAAGAGAGAGAGAGAGAGAGAGAGGGAGAGAGCGAGAGCGAGAGCTCTCCCGTATGTGTGTGTCTCCAGTGGGCGGGGGAGTGTTGAGTCTAGCCGAATTCGGGGTCCAGCTCTGAAATATGGACTTCATTAAGAGCAGCGGTTCCCTCCTGAAAGCCCTCCGCTGTCCAGAACCGTTGTCCTCTTCCTGGAAGTGATATATAGCTGGGAGATGTGTGTCGGTGCAGGGAGTGACACACACACACACACGCACTCATGCCCACAATGGTCTGTGTCCTTGCTGCACTCATTCATTTCCCAGAACTGGGCCTTAAATGATTGCACAACCTTGTGATTCAGCGATGCAGCACTTAAGATTAATGCAAGAAAATATTTTGTAACACAAGAAGGCTAGTCCTACTGTACTAAGCCTTGGTCTGCGCACTCGCTCAAGTTATCTGAGGTAAACAGCTCTCTCTTACTCAGGAAATAGACAGTGGACACTTTTCTCTTAAGAAGGCCATGGTGGATGAGGGGCTTATAATGGATAGGTAAGTACCTCTATTATTTATCCCCAAGGGGAAATTTGTTGTGTTACTGCAATAAGGACAAGAAAATGGCACATTTTGGACTAATTACGATAGATACACAGAATCTACAAAATAGACAGTGAATATGGCTGCGTTCCAATACTTCGGAACTAACCTCCTTCTCCTCATAAACAATATAATATAATAATAATCTTTATTTATAGAGCACATTTCAGATGCAACGTGCCTCTCAATGTGCTTTACACAACATAATAAAAACAAAATGCAAATACAATAGACAACAGAAAAAACAAACGAACACAAACATAAAATTGAGACATGAGAAAACAATAAAGGCGTCAGGTGAAGGCGAGCGGCGGCGGTGCGCTACGTCTCTTATGCTAATGCTGTGGCGTCTGGGCGGGGCTGTGGTTTGGGAGGGGGGAGGGAGGAAGCGGGGGGGGGGGGGGAGGGGGCGGAGGGGAGGAGTCGGCCCTCGCCAGCGTCTGACTGGCCGAGGGGACAGAATAACAAGGAAACCACAAAACCACCCAGACCGCAGGAGCATGGCGCGCACACCGCCAGGGACCCCACCAGGGACCCCACCAGAGACCCCACCAGAGACCCCACCAGGGACCCCACCAGGGACCCCACCAGGAACCCCACCAGGGACCCCACCAGAGACCCCACCAGAGACCCCACCAGGGACCCCACCAGGGACCCCACCAGGGACCCCACCAGAGACCCCACCAGGGACCCCACCAGGAACCCCACCAGGGACCCCACCAGGAACCCCACCAGGAACCCCACCAGGAACCCCACCAGGGACCCCACCAGGAACCCCACCAGGAACCCCACCAGGAACCCCACCAGGAACCCCACCAGGGGCCCCACCAGGGACCCCACCAGGAACCCCACCAGGGGCCCCACCAGGGACCCCACCAGGGGCCCCACCAGGAACCCCACCAGGAACCCACCAGGAACCTCACCAGGCTCTTCTCCTCCGCGCTCTCTGTCATTATCTAGCTGAGTTATTTCTCTCTGTCTCTCTCTCTCTCTGTCTCTCTCTCTTTCTCTCTCCCCGTCTCTCTCTCTCTCTCTCTCTCTCTCTCTCTCGGCTCTTTCAACCCCGCCTCCCCTCTCTCTTCTCCACTTTTTTCCCGCTGTCGGTGCCCACTCCCCTAGAATCCCCCACTCCCTGTCTTTCTCTCTCCCTCTCTCTCTCTCTCTCTCCCTTTATCTCTCTCTCTACATTAGCCTTTAGCTCAGTCCCTGTGCTTGACCTTTATCTATCCCTCCCACTCTCCCTCCCTCCCTCTCTCTCTCTCCCTCCCTCCCTCTCTCTCCCTCTCTCTCTCTCTCCCTCCCTCCCTCTCTCTCTCTCTCTCCCTCCCTCCCTCTCTCTCTCCCTCTCTCCCTCCCTCTCTCTCTCTCTCTCTCCCTCCCTCTCTCTCCCTCACTCCCTCCCTCCCTCCCTCCCTCCCCTCTCTCTCTCCCTCTCTCTCCCTCCCTCTCACTCCCTCCCTCCCTCACTCCCCCTCTCTCTCTCCCTCCCTCCGCTCTCTCTCTCTCTTGGCTCCCTTCCCTCCCTTTTCCCCGCTCTCTCTCACCTCTCTGCTGTCTTCATATTTCATATGAAGCAATCCTTCCCATGGAGCCAGCTGTGTCAACACGGGGACCAGCCCTGCGTGTTTTCTCAAAGCGAGGGAGAAATGCCGGAAAAACCTGGACACAAGGAGCTGCGCACTGCGAACACCGATGATATATGGCCCTTTGTCTCTCCTTCGCGTGTGTGTGTGTGTGTGTGTGTGTGTGTGTGTGTGTGTGTGTGTGTGTGTGTGTGTGTGTGTAGGGGAGTATGGAGTCAGTGTGTGTCAGGCGGCGCGGGTACGTGTGTGTGTGTGTGTGTTTCAGCCAAGTGGATTTCTGCGGGTGTGTGTGTGTATTCCGTAACCATAGCCCCCCGCAAATATTGACCCTTGCAAAATGACTACAATGTGCAGCGCAGAAAGTAAACGGCGCTCTGCGAGATTCTACTCTCTCCTTCAAATGCAGGAAATAGCCGGTCTGGGCCGCTTTAAGAAAGAGGCCTCTTGCTAATTTCATAGACAGATGAACGTCGACGAACTGCAACATGATTGCGAACAGAGGGGGCGGTAGAGAGCACGGCCGAGCTGATCCATATTTGGTCGTCCCCATTAGCTTGTATAACTCCCCCTGATGCGGCCTCTGCAAAGTATGTTCTCGACTGCAGAACATAAAGACTTACTTTACTGCCCTGATTGAGTTTGAAGCTGCCTGTATTTCTGTCATGCTGGTATCTAGCATGTGATGCATGATGTGACGTTGTGATTCTGGGGACGATAGCGCCATTCTGGGAATAGTTCAATCATATTGATGTTGACTAGTGTGCTATGTGGAATCTGATACTGATATCGATGCCTCGGTGCGTGTGTGCGCGTGCGTGTGTGTGTGTGTGTGTGTGTGTGTGTGTGTGTGAGAGAGAGAGAGAGAGAGAGAGAGAGAGACCGTCAAGACAGATGGTCTTGTGCTGAGCAGACAGCACTGGTCAGTGTATCTGGAGAACGAGAGCACATATCTCCCGTCACACACGCACACACACACACACACACACACACATCATCCCAGGGCGTATCTTTTGCAGGTGCATGCTCATTGGCATTTACAATAATTAAAGGCCGACCTTTTTGGTAGAAATGTCAGCCGGGGCTTCTCTGCTGACAAGGGGAGGACTTGGCAAAACAGATGAGGATTCTCACTGCCCTGGATGGACTCCAGCGAATTTCGCTGAGACATATCCCCCCTCGTTCCCCCTCTGTTGTCGTAGCCTCGCCTATTCTCCTCTAACCTAGTTTTGCTTAGCTTAGCTTAGCTTGCCGAACCTAGCCGAGCCAAGCCTTGCTTCTACGTTTAGCCGTTAGCCGACTCTGAGGGGAAGCTCCTCTCCCTCTTTCCTAGCCTTGCCTGTCTTTTCTGCTGCATTGCTAGCTGCTGTCACCGAGGAGGGCTACCCACCTGCCTCTCTTGCCCTGCCCTCACCTAGCCTCTCTGAGTTAGCCCCCCAGAGCTACATATGGGTACATATGACCCAGTAATGCACTGAAAATTATTCACTTCAGCTGCCATATTGGTCAGTGTGACGTAATTGGTGGTGCGGATGCGGAAGTGCCCGTTGACTCCAATGTTAAAAGTTCACTATAAAAACACCACTTCAAGAACCAAAATAGTCAAAATAACAGGCTGAATACACTATTGTATGACCAATATGGCGGCTGAAGTGAATAAAGCGAATAGCAGTGTGTGACCCCACTGTGAGGCGGTCCTCGGGGCCGTCCAATGACACGCGAGCGTAACCGGGAACATTACACACACGTATGCACACACCTCCCCCTACACCCCCCCCCCCCCAGTGTAGAATACTGTATGGGCCGACACCGCATTCCCTCTCACTGTTGCACGCGCTAACCACACGCCAAGCGCACGCGTGTGCATACTCTCCTCCTTGTACTGCACTGTACATGGGCTTTGTTCATTTCCCCACATGTTTAATCTCTCAC
>NW_028176501.1:12500-15000 GCF_949987555.1 Borostomias antarcticus
ACGCTTGCGTGCTCTCAGGCTCTCAGTGAAGCTGTAATTAAAGGCCAGGCGTCCTTGAGCCCTCTGAGGTCGAGGAGAGCAGGCTTGTGCTTCTGTGGCCCCATATGGCCTCAGCTTAGGTATATGTGTGTGTGTGTGTGTGTGTGTGTGTGTGTGTGTGTGTGTATGTGTGTGTTTGTGTGTGTGTGTGTGTGTGTGTGTGTATATATATTTACACACACACACACACACACACACCCACACATATATATATATATTTATCAGAACCTAAGCCAGTACCATTCATAAGAACCAAACCACAGTGTGTGCATCAATACACACCCACACCACCCTGTCACACACTCCCCTCAACCCCTCCACACCAGACACACAGCTGACCAGGACTTGAGCTCAACCCCTCCACACCAGACACACAGCTGACCAGGACTTGAGCTCAACCCCTCCACACCAGACACACAGCTGACCCGGACTTGAGCTCATGTCCTTGGGTACCTTGAAAGGCAGTAAGGCACAAATTAAATCTCTTATTATTATTATTATTATTATTATTATTAGTAGTAGTAGTAGTAGTAGTAGTAGTGGTAGTGGTAGTAGTAGTGGTAGTAGTACTAGTGGTAGTGGTAGTAGTACTAGTGGTAGTAGTACTAGTAATATTAGTTGCAGAAGTACTCATGCAATGGTTTGTGCAATAGTTGTAGTATCGTCATCAAGGCCAAACAAGTAACACACACTGTGTACACACACATGCTCACTCTTTCAACACTGCTTGTTCTCACAGGATTTCAAACGTGTTGTCCTTGCACGATTCACGCTGGCGTAACGCCTGACCGAGAAACACTTTCCTCGTGAAAAGCCACGTTTTCTGGTCTCCGCTGGGCAGGGGGACATCCTTTCGGAGGGGTGTGTGTGTGTGTGTGTGTGTGTTTGCTCGCTCCGTCGTCAAGGTTCCTCGACCTCCTACTCCCATTCGTCCTCATCCCTGACTCATAAAAGGGTCATTCCGCTCAAAATGCGGCATGAAGTCATCCAGAATTCATCAAGCTGTCCGTATGAATTATGCAGAGTCTTGCTGTAACAAGACATGCTACAGGCCTCTCTACCTGCTCTGACCAGAGACAAGCAGCGCTCTGGACATGAAAAGATGTCGGGCAACATTGGGATTGTAAGAAAATGATGTTGTTAGGCGGATGCGTGTGTGTGTGTGTGTGTGTGTGTATGCGTGTGTGTGTGGATGTGTCCTGAGGGTTCGGGATTGTAAACCGGCTTTACGTCTTTAAGTCTGGGTATTAATATACAGTATCGTATTTCGGTCCATTTACATGTCTAGTTTCCGTGTGTGTGTGTGCGCGTGCGTGTGTGCGGAGAGGGGGGGGAAGGGGCGCACGCACGCGCACGTTGGCATCCGTTCAGCCTGTAAGTAAACACCGGCCTAGAAATTCCCTGGACGTCAAATATGCAGTGCGTCGGTTGGCGCACACCTCGGCCATGATTGCAGCGGGCGCATAATTAGAGAGACGTTTTTCTTTTGTTTTTTGTTGTTTTCATTTACGTCTCGGGTTTCTCTCCCCAAGTGCTCTGACTACTGCATTGTTAATGAGTGTGGGCATTAGCACAGAGCTGTGAGGAGACATCGCGCGCACACACACACACACACGCGCGCGCTTCTCGCTGCTCATTGGTTTTTAACGATCCTTAAGATAATTAAGGCGGAATGGATGTTTTTGTAACATGTCAGATGAGACATTTCCATTAATTAGCGTCAGAAGAAAAGAGCAATCATTGTCTTGTATTTATACAGCAGGAAACAATCTCTTCATCCTGCCGGTAAAACAAACGGTCTTCTCTCTTCCCCTCTCTCTCCCTCCCTCTCCTACTTTCTCTCTCTCCCCTCCCTCCCTCTCTCTCTCTCTCCCTCTCTCCCTCCCTCTCTCTCTCCCTCTCCTGCTTTCTCTCTCTCCCCTCCCTCCCTCTCTCTCTCTCCTTCTCCCTCTCTCTCTCCTTATCTCTCTCCCTCCCTCTCTCCCTCCCTCTCTCTCTCCCTCCCTCTTCCTCCCTCCCTCTCTCTCTCCCTCTCTCTCTCCCTCTCCTACTTTCTCTCTCTCCTTCCCTCCCTCCCTCTCTTTCTCTCTCTGCCTCCCTCCCTCTCTCTCCCTCCCTCTCTCTCTCTCTCTCTCTCCCTCCAGGTGAAGGCAGACAGACGTTGATCTAGAGAGAGGAGGCGGAGTGAGCCGACGCAGGAGGACGACTTCCTGTTGGCACCATGTGATCTCTGCATGCTCCTCCCATCAGTGGAAGACTCGCTCTGACCTGCCCGTGCAGCATCACCGCCGCCACCGCCGCACGCCAGCGACCCGCCCTCCCTCTCTCCCTCCACTGTTCTTCACGGATAAAATGGCCTCGCTCGTTTTCACCCAGCCCAACGCCCCGCGCAAATAAAGGCCTTTCAAGCCAAGCTTCCCAAAGCAAACGGGGACTTGAAAACCCATCCGGCTACCACCGG
>NW_028176500.1:0-1000 GCF_949987555.1 Borostomias antarcticus
TTTCTTTCTTTCTTTCTTTCTTTCTTTCTTTCTTTCTTTATTTTTTTTATTTATTTATTTATTTATTTATTTATTTATTAGTATTCGTCTACATGGAAATCTATGAAATCTACTAAGTGAAGTTAATTAAAGGGCCTAGAAACGGCCTCCCTGTGTCTCTGCTGCCATTTTTAGTGTTTGTGGTCTTTCCTGTCCCCTTCACCTAACCCTAACCCTGTCCCCTTCACCTAACCCTAACCCTGTCCCCTTCACCTAACCCTAACCCTGTCCCCTTCACCTAACCCTAACCCTGTCCCCTTCACCTAACCCTAACCCTGTCCCCTTCACCTAACCCTAACCCTGTCCCCTTCACCTAACCCTAACCCTGTCCCCTTCACCTAACCCTAACCCTGTCCCCTTCACCTAACCCTAACCCTGTCCCCTTCACCTAACCCTAACCCTGTCCCCTTCACCTAACCCTAACCCTGTCCCCTTCACCTAACCCTAACCCTGTCCCCTTCACCTAACCCTAACCCTGTCCCCTTCACCTAACCCTAACCCTGTCCCCTTCACCTAACCCTGTCCCCTTCACCTAACCCTAACCCTGTCCCCTTCACCTAACCCTGTCCCCTTCACCTAACCCTGTCCCCTTCGGGTTACCAGAACACACACACACACACACACACACACACACACACACACACACTCACACTAAAACACACTAACACACACACACACACACACACTCACACTAGCACACACTCACACTAACACACACACACACACACACACACACACACACACACACACACACACACACACACACACACACACACACACACACTCACACAAGCTACAAACATAGATACAAACATAGATAAACCACGCCTCCTCTGCCATCCATACCAAGCCTGGGCACCGTGACAAGTCACCTTATTACATGATGCTGTTTATTACATGTTTATTACATGGTGCTGTTGTTTATTACATGTGTATTACATGATGCTGTTTATTACATGTT
>NW_028176499.1:0-5000 GCF_949987555.1 Borostomias antarcticus
TCATTCCTGGAGCTACAAGCAAAAAACCTCATATTTCTACAACATATTTCTAGCCTCATGTATGAACCTGTGGGCTAGGATGGTATGATCCTGTGGGCTAGGAGGGTATGATCCTGTGGGCTAGCCCTCAGACTAGGATGTGGTCATTGACTGCAGCAGGACTGCTGGTGCATATCTCATCAGCAGGTCGTCCCTCATCGTGATTCTGCTTCTGCAGCTGAGCATGGGATTCAGTTTGAGTCCTTAAAATGGGGCATGTTAATAGTTTAGTTTCAAAAGCAGGACCAGTACAGGTCAGTCCTACGGTTCTGAGGGCCGGTACAGGACGGTCCTACGGTTCTGAGGGCCGGTACAGGAGGTCCTACGGTTCTGAGGGCCGGTACAGGTCTGTCCTACGGTTCTGAGGCCCGGTACAGGTCAGTCCTACGGTTCTGAGGGCCGGTACAGGTCAGTCCTACGGTTCTGAGGGCCGGTACAGGTCAGTCCTACGGTTCTGAGGGCCGGTACAGGTCAGTCCTACGGTTCTGAGGGCCGGTACAGGTTAGTCCTACGGTTCTGAGGGCCGGTACAGGTCAGTCCTACGGTTCTGAGGCGCGGCGGCGCCCGGCTGACCTGCAGGACGTAGTCGAGCGCCCCGGAGCGGAAGGTGCGTCGCGCGCTGAGGAGGGCGTGGCCAGCCTCCTCCACCTCGTGCTGCTTCCTGGGCGGAGCCTGAGCGTTCCGGCCCAGCGCCGCCTCCAGAGCCTCGCTGCCGCGCTCAAAATCCTTCCTCACATCCTTGAACCGCCGCACGTCCCTGGGGGGAGAGAGGGATGGAGAGAGGGATGGAGAGAGGGATGGAGAGAGGGATGGAGAGAGGGATGGAGAGAGGGGAAGAGAGAGGGATGGAGAGAGGGGGAGAGAGGGGAAGAGAGAGGGATGGAGAGAGGGATGGAGAGAGGGATGGAGAGGGGAAGAGAGAGGGATGGAGAGAGGGGGAGAGAGGGATGGAGAGAGGGATGGAGAGAGGGGGAGAGAGGGGGAGAGAGGGATGGAGAGAGGGGGAGAGAGGGATGGAGAGAGGGGGAGAGAGGGATGGAGAGAGGGGAAGAGAGGGATGGAGAGAGGGGGAGAGAGGGATGGAGAGAGGGATGGAGAGAGGGATGGAGAGAGGGATGGAGAGAGGGGGAGAGAGGGATGGAGAGAGGGGGAGAGAGGGATGGAGAGAGGGATGGAGAGAGGGATGGAGAGAGGGGGAGAGAGGGATGGAGAGAGGGGGAGAGAGGGATGCAGAGAGGGGAGAGGGATGTAGAGAGGGGAGAGGGATT
This sequence comes from Borostomias antarcticus, assembly GCF_949987555.1. NCBI lineage: Eukaryota > Metazoa > Chordata > Actinopteri > Stomiiformes > Stomiidae > Borostomias > Borostomias antarcticus. The sequence continues at coordinate 1,308 of NW_028176499.1, forward strand.
AGAACAGAGAGGGGGAGGTGGGGGCCGGGGTGGTTGGAGCGTAGGATGGAGGAGGGCAGGGAAGGAGGGAGAGGGGGAGGGAGAGGGGGAGGGAGGGAAGGAGAGGGGGAGGGAGGGAAGGAGAGGGGGAGGGAGGGTGGGAGGGGGGGAGACGGCACGCTTGCATGTTTACATCTGAGCATTAAAGAGCTAGGGAGGGTCAACCGCTCCACAACACCCCCTCACCCCTCACCCCTCACCCCTCACCCACTCCCACCCAACCACGCCTGATGACCTGTGAACCTGTGACTGGATTGGACCAGACGCTGTTGAACCTGTGACTGACGTTGGGTAGACTGTGTTGGGTACTGTGTTGGGTTACTGTGTTGGGTTACTGTGTTGGGTAGACTGTGTTGGGTAGACTGTGTTGGGTTACTGTGTTGGGGAGACTGTGTTGGGGAGACTGTGTTGGGTTACTGTGTTGGGTTACTGTGTTGGGTAGACTGTGTTGGGTAGACTGTGTTGGGTAGACTGTGTTGGGTTACTGTGTTGGGTTACTGTGTTGGGTAGACAGTGTTGGGTAGACTGTGTTGGGTAGACTGTGTTGGGTAGACGGTGTTGGGTAGACTGTGTTGGGTAGACTGTGTTGGGTTACTGTGTTGGGTTACTGTGTTGGGTAGACTGTGTTGGGTAGGCTGTGTTGGGTAGACGGTGTTGGGTAGACTGTGTTGGGTAGACTGTGTTGGGTTACTGTGTTGGGTTACTGTGTTGGGGAGACTGTGTTGGGGAGACTGTGTTGGGTTACTGTGTTGGGTTACTGTGTTGGGTAGACTGTGTTAGGTAGACTGTGTTGGGTAGGCTGTGTTGGGTAGACTGTGTTGGGTGGACTGTGTTGGGTAGGCTGTGTTGGGTAGGCTGTGTTGGGTAGACTGTGTTGGGTAGACCGTGTTAGGTAGACTGTGTTGGGTTACTGTGTTGGGTAGACTGTGTTGGGTAGACGGTGTTGGGTAGACTGTGTTGGGTAGACTGTGTTGGGTTACTGTGTTGGGTAGACTGTGTTGGGTAGGCTGTGTTGGGTAGACTGTGTTGGGTAGACCGTGTTAGGTAGACTGTGTTGGGTTACTGTGTTGGGTTACTGTGTTGGGTTACTGTGTTGGGTAGACTGTGTTAGGTAGACTGTGTTGGGTAGACTGTGTTGGGTGGACTGTGTTGGGTAGGCTGTGTTGGGTTACTGTGTTGGGTTACTGTGTTGGGTAGCCTGTGTTGGGTAGGCTGTGTTGGGTGGACTGTGTTGGGTAGGCTGTGTTGGGTTACTGTGTTGGGTTACTGTGTTGGGTAGACTGTGTTGGGTAGACTGTGTTGGGTAGTCTGTGTTGGGTAGACTGTGTTGGGTGGACTGTGTTGGGTTGGCTGTGTTGGGTTACTGTGTTGGGTAGCCTGTGTTGGGTAGCCTGTGTTGGGTAGGCTGTGTTGGGTGGACTGTGTTGGGTAGGCTGTGTTGGGTAGGCTGTGTTGGGTGGACTGTGTTGGGTAGACTGTGTTGGGTAGACTGTGTTGGGGAGACTGTGTTGGGTAGGCTGTGTTGGGTAGACTGTGTTGGGTAGACTGTGTTGGGCAGACTGTGTTGGGTAGACTGTGTTGGGTAGGCTGTGTTGGGTAGACTGTGTTGGGTAGGCTGTGTTGGGTAGACGGTGTTGGGTAGGCTGTGTTGGGTAGGCTGTGTTGGGTAGACTGTGTTGGGTAGACTGTGTTGGGTAGACTGTGTTGGGTAGGCTGTGTTGGGTAGGCTGTGTTGGGTAGACTGTGTTGGGTAGACGGTGTTGGGTAGGCTGTGTTGGGTAGACTGTGTTGGGTAGACGGTGTTGGGTAGTCTGTGTTGGGTAGGCTGTGTTGGGTAGACTGTGTTGGGTAGGCTGTGTTGGGTAGACGGTGTTGGGTAGGCTGTGTTGGGTAGGCTGTGTTGGGTAGACTGTGTTGGGTAGACTGTGTTGGGTAGACTGTGTTGGGTAGGCTGTGTTGGGTAGGCTGTGTTGGGTAGACGGTGTTGGGTAGGCTGTGTTGGGTAGGCTGTGTTGGGTAGACTGTGTTGGGTAGACTGTGTTGGGTAGACGGTGTTGGGTAGGCTGTGTTAAGTAGACTGTGTTGGGTAGACGGTGTTGGGTAGACTGTGTTGGGTAGACTGTGTTGGGTAGGCTGTGTTGGGTAGACGGTGTTGGGTAGACTGTGTTGGGTAGACGGTGTTGGGTAGGCTGTGTTGGGTAGACTGTGTTGGGTAGACGGTGTTGGGTAGACTGCGCATGGGAGCGGCTCACGTTGGAAGGAGACGAGTGATCGAGTGTAAAAGTGTAAAAGTGTAAAAGTGTAAAACCACGCATGACGAGACCGACCAGCTCAAACCTCACTCACTCTTTCACAAACGTCTGGAGCTTCGACTTCACCGACTTCTGTGTCGTCTCGATCACCTCCTATGAGACACAGATGAGCAGGACAGAGAGAGGAGGGATGAGACACAGATGAGCAGGACAGAGAGAGGAGGGATGAGACACAGATGAGCAGGACAGAGAGATGGAGACACAGATGAGCAGGACAGAGAGAGGAGGGATGAGACACAGATGAGCAGGACAGAGGGATGGAGACACAGATGAGCAGGACAGAGGGAGGAGGGATGGAGACACAGATGAGCAGGACAGAGAGAGGAGGGATGAGACACAGATGAGCAGGACAGAGGGATGGAGACACAGATGAGCAGGACAGAGGGAGGAGGGATGGAGACACAGATGAGCAGGACAGAGAGAGGAGAGATGGAGACACAGATAAGCAGGACAGAGGGATGGAGACACAGATGAGCAGGACAGAGGGAGGAGGGATGGAGACACAGATGAGCAGGACAGAGAGAGGAGGGATGGAGACACAGATGAGCAGGACAGAGGGATGGAGACACAGATGAGCAGGACAGAGAGATGGAGACACAGATAAGGAGGACAGAGAGAGGAGGGATGGAGACACAGATAAGCAGGACAGAGAGATGGAGACACAGATAAGGAGGACAGAGAGAGGAGGGATGGAGACACAGATGAGCAGGACAGAGAGAGGAGGGATGGAGACACAGATGAGCAGGACAGAGAGAGGAGGGATGGAGACACAGATGAGCAGGACAGAGAGAGGAGGGATGAGACACAGATGAGCAGGACAGAGAGAGGAGGGATGAGACACAGATAAGCAGGACAGAGAGAGGAGGGATGAGACACAGATGAGCAGGACAGAGAGAGGAGGGATGAGACACAGATGAGCAGGACAGAGAGAGGAGGGATGAGACACAGATAAGCAGGACAGAGAGAGGAGGGATGGAGACACAGAAGAGAAGAAAAGACCTGACTGTGAATAGGTCGGAATCAGTCGGAAAAGCATCTGCTAAATGACTGTAATGTAATAGTAATGGGAGGGTTAGGGAGGGAAGAGGCTAGAGGGAGGGAAGAGGCTAGAGGGAGGGTTAGGGAGGGTTAGGGAGGGAAGAGGCTAGAGGGAGGGTTAGGGAGGGAAGAGGCTAGAGGGAGGGAAGAGGCTAGAGGGGGGGTTAGGGAGGGAAGAGGCTAGAGGGAGGGTTAGGGAGGGAAGAGGCTAGAGGGAGGGTTAGGGAGGGAAGAGGCTAGAGGGAGGGTTAGGGAGGGAAGAGGCTAGAGGGAGGGTCAGGGAGGGAAGAGGCTAGAGGGGGGG
>NW_028176498.1:0-1000 GCF_949987555.1 Borostomias antarcticus
CTCCTCTCTCTCTCTCATCCACGTCTCCTCCCTTTCTCCTCCTCTCCCCTTTCTTCTCCTCTCCTCCCTCTCCTCCCTCTCTCCTCCCTCTCCTCCCTCTCTCCTCCCTCTCTCCTCCCTCTCTCCCTCCCTCTCCTCCCTGTCCTTCGTCTCTCCTCCCTCTCTCCTCCCTCTCCTCCCATCCTCCTCCTCTCCTTCCTCTCCTTCTCTCTCTCCTCCCTCTCTCCTCCCTCTCTCCTCCCTCTCCTCCCTCTCCTCCCATTCTCCTCCCTGTCCTTCCTCTCTCCTCCCTCTCCTCCCATCCTCCTCCTCTCCTCGTTGCTCGCTGACGCATGCATCTCTCCAGGCGCAGAGTAGCGCTCTGCTCAGCCATCTCTGTAATTGCTTCCAGTCCTCTATTCCATCTCTCCTCTCTTTCTCTCTCCCCCTTTCTCCTCTCCTCCTTCCCTCCTGGACAGCTGTGGAGGCTGAAGGAGCAGCGGTCGCCACCTCCTCCTTGGTCCAAGGCCACTGTCATGGCTGATGCAGGCCTTGCCCTACTTGCTTCTTTTCCTATCTAAGATATCGCAAATATCCTAGAAAAGTTGAAGGCTGGATGGCTTTCTATGTATCTTTCTATTAACTGTATATACATTCTGTTATTATAAGAATTCTATATCATATGTATCGTATAATATTTGCTCCTACATTTTTGCTGTCTATATTTATACAAAACAAATAGGGTGTGTTTGTGTCATGTACCTCGCGTTTACACAGGAAATAACAGCTCAATAATTCATCTTCTGTGTTCATCCTGGGCCGAGGGGAGGAGAGGAGGGGGGGGGTGGAGGAGAGGAGGGAGGAGAGGAGGGGGGGGTAGAGGAGAGGAGGGAGGAGAGGAGGGGCGGGGTGGAGGAGAGGAGAGGAGGGAGGAGAGGAGGGGGGGGTGGAGGAGAGGGGGGGGGTGGAGGAGAGGAGGGAGGAGAGGAGGGGGGGGTGGAGGAGAGGAGGGAGGAGAGGA
>NW_028176497.1:0-2500 GCF_949987555.1 Borostomias antarcticus
TCAGGGGGTAGTCTGTCAGGAGGGTGGTCTGTCAGGGGGTAGTCTGTCAGGGGGGTAGTCTGTCAGGGGGTAGTCTGTCAGTGGTGGTCTGTCAGGGGGTAGTCTGTCAGGGGGGTAGTCTGTCAGGGGTAGTCTGTCAGGGGGTTGGTCTGTCAGGGGGTAGTCTGTCAGGGGGGTAGTCTGTCAGGGGGGTAGTCTGTCAGGGGGGTGGTCTGTCAGGGGGGAGTCTGTCAGGGGGGGTAGTCTGTCAGGGGGGTGGTCTGTCAGGGGTGGTCTGTCAGGGGGGAGTCTGTCAGGGGGGTAGTCTGTCAGGGGGGTGGTCTGTCAGGGGTGGTCTGTCAGGGGGTAGTCTGTCAGGGGGGTGGTCTGTCAGGGGGTGATCTGTCAGGGGGATAGTCTCTGGAGACTCCTGGCCCAGCAGCTGATCTTAAACAGACCCGCCCCCTGAACCTGCCCTCACATAGGCTCTGCTGAGCTGAGATCAGGGCCGGGGTCTGGAGGTCGGGCACACACACACACACACACACACACACACACACACACACACACACACACACACACACACACACACACACACACACACAGTCTGGCACGCAGACCTCTCTGAGCAGCCCGGGGTCCTGTCATTAGACCAAGAGGACAGCATGGCCTGGGGCGAGCTACAGTATGTGGGTCCGAACGGCCTCCACGACACATGCCGCCACTTGTTTGTGCGCACACACACGCACGCACGCACACACACACACACACACACACACACACACACACACACACACACACACACACACACACACACACACACACACACACACACACACACAGTGGTGTGCTGTCTGGCTGGCAGCAGGGCGGCGGTGTGGGAATGTGGTCAGAGCTGATTCAGGTCCAGGGATTTCCTCACTCAGGGCTCTGGATGAAAGGAGGTTCATAGACTGTAACTCTCTGAGGTCAGGAGGGGGAAGCACGGTCCAACCACAGACCCCCCCCCCCTCCCCTATGAGCACTGGGCTGGACCTAGAGCCCCCCCCCTCCCCTATGAGCACTGGGCTGGACCTAGACCCCCCCCCCGTCCCCTATGAGCACTGGGCTGGACCTAGACCCCCCCCCCCCCCTCCCCTATGAGCACTGGGCTGGACCTAGACCCCCCCCCCCTCCCCTATGAGCACTGGGCTGGACCTAGACCCCCCCCCCCCTCCCCTATGAGCACTGGGCTGGACCTTGACCCCCCCCCCCCCTCCCCTATGAGCACTGGGCTGGACCTTGACCCCCCCCCCCTCCCCTATGAGCACTGGGCTGGACCTTGACCCCCCCCCCCCCTCCCCTATGAGCACTGGGCTGGACCTAGACCCCCCCCCCTCCCCTATGAGCACTGGGCTGGACCTAGAGCACTGGGCTGGACCTGCACTGGGCTGGACCTAGAGCTGCTCCCCATGGGGTCTATAACCATGGGGTCTATAACCAGGAGGTCTATAACCAGGAGGCCTATAACCAGGAGGTCTATAACCAGGAGGTCTACAGTATAACCAGGAGGTCTATAACCAGGAGGTCTATAATGAGGAGGTCTGCAGTATAACCAGGAGGTTTATAACCAGGAACCAGGAGGCCTATAACCATGGGGTCTATAACCAGGAGGTCTATAACCAGGAGGTTTATAACCAGGAGGTCTATAACCAGGAGGTCTATAACCAGGAGGTCTATGGCCAGGAGGTCTATAATGAGGAGGTCTGCAGTATAACCAGGAGGTTTATAACCAGGAACCAGGAGGCCTATAACCATGGGGTCTATAACCAGAAGGTCTATAACCAGGAGGTCTATAGCCATGGGGTCTATAACCAGGAGGTCTATAACCAGGAGGTCTATAACCAGGAGGTTTATAACCAGGAGGTCTATAACCAGGAGGTCTATAACCAGGAGGTCTATGGCCAGGAGGCCTCGTCCAGCCTCTTAAAGGAACACCCACTGAGGATCCCAGCAGCTCTGTAGCCTCTATGCACAGATGAGGGAACTGCTGAATAACTCTGCCAGTCTCTTTCTCATCTAACTCTATCAGTCTCTCCCTCGTCTAACTCTGCCAGTCTCTCCCTCATCTGTCAGTCTCGTCCTCGTCTCACTCTGTCAGTCTCTCCCTCGTCTAACTCTGTCAGTCTCTTCTTGTCTAACTCTGCCAGTCTCTTTCTCATCTAACTCTATCAGTCTCTCCCTCGTCTAACTCTGCCAGTCTCTCCCTCATCTGTCAGTCTCGTCCTCGTCTCACTCTGTCAGTCTCGTCCTCGTCTCACTCTGTCAGTCTCGTCCTCGTCTCACTCTGTCAGTCTCTCCCTCGTCTCACTCTGTCAGTCTCTCCCTCGTCTCACTCTGTCAGTCTCTCCCTCGTCTAACTCTGTCAGTCTCTTCTTGTCTAACTCTGTCAGTCTCGTCCTCTCCAGCGGCGTCTCCTGGCCTGAGGAACGTTCAGAGGGTCAGAGGGCAGACGTAGGATGAGCAGCCCTGTCTGAAGGCC
>NW_028176497.1:7500-15000 GCF_949987555.1 Borostomias antarcticus
GTTTGCCAAATCCTGAGAAACTCCGCTAGTGCATACTTTTGTTCTTGTTTAATCGTTGTTATTGAGTCTATTTCTGCAATAACTGCACATGTGGCTGTTTATTCTACTACCGCTCGTTGCTTTGCCAATGGCCTGCTTTCAATTCAGACTGGAGAGTTGGTACAGACCTACCAGACCCAATCAAACGATCAGTTTGTTTTCAGGGTTCCTCTAGTGCATTCTGAACTCGGTAGATCTGCTTTTTCCCATGATGCTCCTCATACCTGGAATACTCTACAACACACTCTAAAGCTTGAGGTACCTCCTTCAATCGCAGAGTTTAAATCCATGGCTCTTGGCATTTGTACTTCGACCTGTAACTGTTTCAATTACTATTATTATTATTATTATTATTATTATTGTATTTGTTCTGTTGTTATTTGTGTATGTGTGTGAGCTTGTCAACACTGTAAATAAGGGAAACCTCAGTGCTTTACGAGTATAAATAAAGGTTTGAAATGAAATGAAAATGAAATTCCATTGCTTTCCATTAGCCTACTTTATTGCCTGGTCTGTATCCATGTCAACTATGGAACCAATCAGAGGTGCGTCCCACTGGAGGGCAGAACAGCAGGTAGGACACAGTCCCTGATTGGCCCGGTCACATTGTAATTTCTGGAAATCAATGTGGATGGACACAAACTGATCCATGGAGAACAGAATGTGAGCTCAAATGATCGGGATGGCAACGCCATGCTAACCCTCGGTAGTGGTTAGACCTATCCTGCCCCCCCCCCCCCCCCCCCCCCCCACACACACACACACAGTTTTCATCTGTACCCTCAGCACATTCCATCATAGTCAAGGTCAGAGCGATGCTCGTCACGCAGGCTGTGTCTGCGCTGAGCGGGGGGGAGAACATGCGTGGGTGTTTAAACTCTCTAACGAGACATTAATTACACAATTTAACGATCAAGTCAATAAATCAGTTAAGACAGACAGATGCGAGGGGGTGGAGAGAAGGAGAGAGAGCAAGATAAAGAGAACGAGTGAAGGAGAAATAGAAAGAGAGATACTAGTAGAGAAGGAGAGACAGAGGGGGAGAGATGGAGAACAAGAGAGAGAGAGAGAGAGATAGAGAGGGACAAACAGAGAGTGAGGGAAACAAACACAGCCAGAGTGTGTTACTGTAATTGTAAATGCTGTAGTTCTTACTCTAACTAACTCCTCACAGATAAACCCCATCCCTCACTGTGAGCCCAGCTGGAGGAACCGGCCCTTGAGGAACCGTCAGTGTGAGTTCAGCTGGAGGAACCGGTTCTTGAGGAACCGTCAGTGTGAGCTCAGCTGGAGGAACCGGTTCTTGAGGAACCGTCAGTGTGAGCTCAGCTGGAGGAACCGGTTCTTGAGGCACCGTCAGTGTGAGTTCAGCTGGAGGAACCGGCCCTTGAGGAACCGTCAGTGTGAGCTCAGCTGGAGGAACCGGTTCTTGAGGAACCATCAGTGTGAGTTCAGCTGGAGGAACCGGTTCTTGAGGCACCGTCAGTGTGAGCTCAGCTGGAGGAACCGGTTCTTGAGGAACCGTCAGTGTGAGCTCAGCTGGAGGAACCGGTTCTTGAGGCACCGTCAGTGTGAGTTCAGCTGGAGGAACCGGCCCTTGAGGAACCGTCAGTGTGAGCTCAGCTGGAGGAACCGGTTCTTGAGGAACCGTCAGTGTGAGTTCAGCTGGAGGAACCGGTTCTTGAGGCACCATCAGTGTGAGCTCAGCTGGAGGAACCGGTTCTTGAGGAACCGTCAGTGTGAGTTCAGCTGGAGGAACCGGTTCTTGAGGAACCGTCAGTGTGAGCTCAGCTGGAGGAACCGGTTCTTGAGGAACCGTCAGTGTGAGCTCAGCTGGAGGAACCGGTTCTTGAGGAACCGTCAGTGTGAGCTCAGCTGGAGGAACCGGTTCTTGAGGAACCGTCAGTGTGAGCTACAGTACAAGAGACTCAGCCAGTTCTGACCAGTATGGATTAAGGCCGTCTCTCGCCATTGATCACACTGAGGTTCACTAGGACCATGAGAGAGAGAGAGAGAGAGAGAGAGAGATAGATAGAGAGAGAGAGATAGAGAGAGAGAGAGAGATAGAGAGAGATAGATAGAGAGAGAGAGAGAGAGAGATAGATAGAGAGAGAGGGAGAGAGAGAGAGAGGTAGAGGGAGAGAGATAGAGATAGAGAGAGATAGATAGAGAGAGATAGAGAGAGATAGAGAGATATAGATAGAGACATAGAGAGAGATAGAGAGATATAGATAGAGACATAGATAGAGAGAGAGAGAGAGCGAGATAGAGAGAGAGATAGAGAGATATAGATAGAGACATAGAGAGAGAGAGAGAGAGAGAGAGAGAGAGAGTGTGCTGCTAAACTTCTCGACCACCTCTCTCAGCTCTACTAGTGTCCATTACTTAATGGGAGCATGTTTTTTTGGACCCTATTCTTCAGGAAACTCTCTCTCTCTCTCTCTCTCTCTATCTCCCTCTCTCTCTCTCTCTCTATATATATATATATATATATATATATATCTCTCACACACACATATATGGGTCAAGGTCGTGATGTGTTAATCTGGTGTCCTGAGGCCGTCAATTTAACATAAAAAGATACAGATGTAAAAATGTAATATTAAATCCTTCAACTCTTCTTTTTTTGACCCAGAAATATTTGTGTTGCAAAGTGTTACATTAAGGCAGCTATTGAGCTAAAACGAAGGTAAAAATCTATTTGAAAGCATATCACATGATGGTATCTCAAAGAAGAACCCGTGAAGACCCTCTATCAATGTCATGAGGGGAGAAAATCTCTCAGAAATATTTGATGATTTCACCTTTTCACCTTCTAGTAACCTTTGGAACAAAAATACACACACAGTGCAACACAGAAAGCACACTTTTAATGTTAATATTTTATAAAAGCCATATTAAATATGAAAGGTAAGGATAATCTTTATAGGTCAAGGTCATTACTTTATATACTGTAGGTGGCCAAGGAACTGCCTGTTAAATATGTTTATGTAGGAAATCTGTCATTCAGTATAACGCTTTAGTCCTCCGGCACAAGAGTTTCATGTTGTACCTCAATGTCACCCGTTATACTGAATGACAGTAGCTTTGTTATGCCACGTTTTCACTAGTTTACAATATTCAATCATGCAATTCATGTTTACTTGTTGTATGAATACTATAATAGTGTCATATTTAACCATTTTATGTAATTTTTCTGTAGTTCAAGGCATATTATCTGTAAAGGCCTGCGGTAGCTCGATAGCCACCATTCTCTGATAAGAGAATCTTCTGCCCGGCAGAAGCAGATCCAGGTTCCTAGTGAGGAAAGACTAGCCAGCCAGAAGAAAAGAAAGGGAATGTTTTAACTTGAATTGCAACTATAAAAGACTGCATTTATGAGCTGATAATATCTGTGGTTTTTGGAAACGTTTAGACCAATATCAGCAGTCCAAGGCCAGCTAGCTCAGTCCTGGCTTCTGCACACAGAAACATGTCCTACTGTCTGGGACTTTGGTTATTCACTTTTACAAGTAGAATCACTTCTTCAATTAGACATACTCTCTTTCTCTCTCCCTCTCTCTCACACACACACACACACACACACACACACACACACACACACACACACACACACACACACACACACACACACACACACACAATAGCCAACCAAAGTAGAGGTTCTGACTGGCTACAGGACATCTGGAAAACTGCTTCCAGAGGTCTGGGGGCCGACCAATGACGTCGTTTGGTGGTCCCAATCCCAGAAGGCCACAGGGTGACTTATTGACACTTCCTGTGGCAAGCGCACACAATCTTCCCCAGGTTTTTGGAGCAGGGCACCAGAATGAGCTCACTCGACCCCATGGCACCCGACCCCGCCTCCTTCCTGTGGTTTCACTACCATAGCAACACAGTTCCCACAATCACTGGTCCCCGGCAACCACGGAGATTACCCGATAGCAACGCTCCACTGACGGACGGACTACCAGACCAAAGGCATTCCTCTCCACGCCCACTCTCCCACTCAACGCAAACAAACTGCAGGGTGTAGATTGAGAAGCTTAAATAAACAAAAACTAAAGAAAAAAACATCTCACATTCACACGACACATCTGACAAGAGTTGTGAGGCAGGCTTATCTGTGACCCGCCAGCGCTGATCTGAGGACTCAATCTGACTGGACACAAGCGCTGATCTGAGGACTCAATCTAACTGGACACAAGCGCTGATCTGAGGACTCAATCTGACTCGACACCACAACTCTGCTGGCCTGCTGAGCTTCAGACGAAGCACCACATTAGTGATGACCTCACAGAGGTGTACCCAAGTTGACCTGGTTCAACTGACCCCTCAGTATAATCCACACCGTCAAACGGTTGTTGTTCCGTGGCGTAGCGGAAACAGTGTTTATGAGAGACGTGTTTGTGAGTCGGACGGCGCCACTAACAGAGTCAGTCATCAGTCACCAGACCACCTTCTAGTGTATCCATGCAACTGTGTAGAACAGAAATACATCTGTGTGTGTGTGCAGATCTGTGTGTGTGTGTGTGTGTGTGTGTGCAGCAGGACTCTGTGCAGCTGAGCTCAGTAATAATATTCAAATTTCTCTCTTAAATATTTTCCAAAAATTGAATATATCAGATTATTGTTGGTCTATTATTTATAATTTTGCATAGAAATGACGCACTTGTAACCCAAAGAGGGCGCTCGCCGCCTATATTGTCAAGAACTAGCACGGACCATAACGTGAACTAATATTTAGTGTCTGTCTCTGACAACATTCAAGTTCACGGGATTGTAGTATCCAAGTACCACCCAGTCAACATGGGCCAACAGGATCCTTTCATTGGGCCTTAGCCAACTGAAAACCAAATGAGGATTAAAGCTGCTACGCAGCGATGAGGCGGGGCCAGTTTAGGAGCAATAAGCGAGAGAATAGGAAGACAACAAGAAAGTTGACATTCCAATGTTCATTTTGCATCAGTTGAGGATTGAACTTGTAACCTCTGACACCAAGCAACATCCTCTATCTCACTGAGCTAATTAGCAGCAACTCACATTTGGCTTCACAAATTGACTAAGCCAGTCACCAGGGTGCAGGATAAGAGGTCATAATCTGTTTCATCATAAAACACTGAACGTGTGGTATATGTAAAAGCCCATGAAAAGATGTTTGTTGATTAAAGTATACACACTGAAACAAAGGATATAACAATAGAAGGTGCATCATATAATGATGGTGTGCCCTTCAAAATGTGGATGAGTGGCTGAAGTGATCAGAGTCTAATAATATACAACAAAGGAAAGAGAAAGCTGTTGACAGTACTGTGTATTGTAAAACATGTTGATGACTGGTAAGCTCAATTTTGATGACAATCTGGTCAATGAGTTTGTGTTTGACAGTCTGAAGATCCAGTGTAGCAAGTTTGGTGTTAATTGATTGAAAAATGTGGGATGAGATATGTTTATTCATTTTTAAAGTTTTTGTTTGCTTTTTTTCATAATTGAACATTAACTTCAGCAGCAGTGTGCTCAGTCAGTGGCCAATCAATCAATTTAGTCATTGTAATCCTCGGCGCGGGTTGGGTAGGGTTGCCAACAGCGATGTCTCCGATTGGTGGAGCATGCGTTGGATTGTGGGTACTGTAGTTTTCTCAGTGTGAATTGTTGGTTTCAGAGGACAGAATTAAACTTCTTTTTTTTAAATCAATTTTTGAGATAAAATTCTGAATTTTGCCCTGATGCACTTTTAAGAATTTTATATATATATCTGTTTTAGGAAATACCATCCAAGTGGTTAGGCCTAAACAGGAAATGAGCTCTCTAGCGCCCCCAATCAGTGTAATATGGCCAGTAATAGAAGCTTTGCTCAGGCTGACATTGTTGATATGAACACAAGGTTTTGTGGTGTTCCATGCATTCCTTCAGAAGTTATATGTTTTTTTGTGAAAAGCCACACCCTCTGCAATATTCAATTGCTCATAGTGGCTCTTTTCATCAAGTTTTCTAAATTATGCCGAGATGGAACTTTAGATATTCATTGCTAGATTATATATACTGTGCTTCATGTAGATTGACAAAACGTCCTAGGAGGAGATAGATTTCAAGTGTTTTTCAAAAAATGCAAAATTGTTGCAAATTAACATAATCTGAAGTTATGGCTCCTTGAGGCAAATTTGTTCAACCTGATGAGACATATATGCCTCCAAAGCTTCATGACTCTAGCTCCAATGGGGCATGAGATATGACGATTCAAACTTTGCATTTTAGCCCCTTTTATGTATTTTGGCTTGTTATAGCGCCCCACTGTAGCCAATCAGGCTCTTCTTTCTCCAGTGACCATTATACATACCCTGGTACCACTGTACCACGTTTCGGAAAGCTCTGCATGGTGGTTAGGCCTAAAATAAAAATGAGCTCTCTAGCGCCCCCATTAGGTTTGATTGTGACAATAATGGAGGTTTACCATCTGTATATCTGTGTTGATATGCATACATACTTTTGTGGTGTTCGGTCAAACCCTTAATTTATAGACCTTTATGTGGAATGCCACACCCTCTGCAATATTCATTCGCTGATAGTGGCTCGATTAATCAACTTTTTCAACTTTTGCCGAGATGGAACTTTAGATATCGGTCCCTAGATTGTGTGTACCAAGCGTCATGCAGATTGACGAAATTTCCTAGGAAAAGATAGATTTTTTGCCTTTTTCAAAAAATTCTAAATGGCGGAAAATCTATATAACCAGAAGTTATGGGTTCTTGAGGCAAATTTGTTCATCATGAGGAGTGAAAGTTTCATGTCTGTAGGTCAAACGGGGCCTGAGATACACCTGTTCAATGTTTGCGATTTCAAACGGCTGCTACAGCGCCACCTTTTGGCCAATCGATGTGAGACTTGCTCCATGGCTTCAGGGTGTTAGCCTTTACGACTCTGCTGATTTTTGTAAAAAGCGACCAGTCGGTTATAGGGCTTGCCACAGACTCCCATGGCAGATAAATAATAATAATAATACCATCAATTACAATAGGGGCTTCGCCCCTTCGGGGCTTGGCCCCTAAATAGGCAAATACAATAGGGTTTCCGACAGATACGCTGCCTGGCCCTTAACTAGCCGATAGTGCTGGTCCACTTAGATTAGAGCTTGTTTACAATGTTGCCTGCGAAGCCGAGGATAAGACACGCTCCGATCTTAAGGAAGGTATTTCCTCACCACCTAGACAGATAGATCCATAATGTATAGAGCGGTTTGGCTGAATGTGTTTAGTCTGATCAGGAGATGGCGCGGCACTCGGGAAGCTGTGCGACACGCTGCTTGGCGGTAGCCTACTAACCCAATCTACATTTTCAACATCGATTGTGCAATTTTTCCCCAAAGTCGACGACTAGTCGAAGTGTGAATATTTGTGCCGGCCCTGGTGTGCAGGAGCCAAGCTCCCAGGCTGTGTGTGGACAGGTCAGCAGAGCAGAGCAGGT
>NW_028176496.1:0-2500 GCF_949987555.1 Borostomias antarcticus
GCCATGCCCGTGTGTGTGTGTGTGTGTGTGCGCGCCATGCCCGTGTGTGTGTGTGTGTGTGATGGGTACTATCCCAGCAGGGGAACAGGGCTTGTCAACCTTCGCTGATGGACACCGTGGGGAGGAGGAAATGAGCCATCACTCCTCTTCCTCCTCTTCCTCCTCTTCCTCGTCTTCCTCGTTCCACGTTCCTCCTCCCCGGGTTTGATCAGCGCACGCCGGGCGCCGCGTCTCGTCTCCGTCTGCTCCTGGCCTGGGAACTATTAGATATTCTCTCTCTCGCTCCGCACACACACACATGCACACACACACACACACACATGCACACACACAGGTTTAGCACACATATGCATAGACGCTCACGTAACGCTCAGATCCATCCCGACGTCTCGTCACACAGCCCTGTGAGGGTTGACCTGCTCTCACATGCACAGAGATCTGGCCTCTAATCCCATTAATCCTAATCCCCTCATCTCTACTGGGTCTCACCTTGGGCCTCCGTCTGCCTGCATAAGGTCTCCTGGGATCCTGGATTAAGATAAGATACAACTTTATTGTCCAATGGTTGGGAATTTGTCTTTGGTCTCGTCACAGGATACAGTAAAAAAAAAGAAAAAAGCAGCATACTGTACTCTTTCACACAATAATACACAGATTACAGGTATGAATTACATAATACGTACGTACGTAATACGTAGAAGCACAGTCAATTCAACATTCAGTACATCTGTTATAGCGTTATTATATGGAGTTAGATTTGTGTCTTTATTACATGCGAGAAAATAAATGATATGAGAGAAAAAATGTTTGAGAGAAAAAAAAATATTTGAGAGAAAAGGTTTTCACACTGATGATAGCAAAAAATTATAATATTTGAGACTAAACATTTTTTGTGAGAAAGTATTTTGTAACCTTTTTCAGTTTCAAATATTATTTTTTGCTATCAGTGTGAGAACTTTTTCTCTCAAATATTTTTTTTCTCTCATATCATTTATTTTCTCGCATGTAATAAAGACACAAATCTAACTCCATATTGAGGAAGCTGACTGCACTATAGGGACAAAGGACCTCTTCCAGTATCCTCCTCTTTGGTCTAAAGCGCTGAGTCTCAGACTGGGGGTGGAGAGGCCGGTCCAGATCATGGACTACAGACACAGCCTTCCTGCCTACAGCTGATTGGGATGGAACCTCCAGCTGCTTCTGCCGTCGTCCTATTACCTCGCCAGCTGCGTTGACAATCCTGGCCAATTTAGCCTCGCTCGTTGCGTTAAGATCGCCAAACCCCACTGTGCTGTTAAAAACCAGGATGCTCAACAAGGCTGATATGTAAACCCTCTCTAAGGTCCACCGGGGAGCTGTGTTTCAGAGCTGGCGCTGTTTTCTCCTTGTTTATAATGAGTAATGAGCTCTAGGGCGCTATAGAGACGAGAGCTGTGTTCCAAGAGCTTTTAAGCACTGTAGCGCCATGAGCTCTCTTTATCTTTTTGGGCGAGAGCGCAGGCTGTAAACGGCTGTTCTGACCATGACAACGGCCTGTTTTTTGCCAAAACTGCAGAGACAGCGAATGTTAGCACTAGCTTACATTAGTTAGATATCTTAACCTGGCTAGTTCATCTGCAGTCTGCAAAAACACGACACTCGTTGCTAACGCAGGTGTAAAACATCGGTAGCCTAGCCAGCTCTAAACTCCAGCGTAGTGTGCTTGGCGCTTTTCAGCTACATACAGCTTGCCGGTGGACACACTGCCTTAAAGGAGTAGTAAAGGGAAAATGCATGTTTATGGTTTTCGAGATTTTCGAGAAAGTTGATAATTGCTCTACCACCGTTTTGGTCATACAATGGATGTGGATGGGCATCTTGAAAAATCATTCAAAAACATGTTAAACTCTCAATTTCAAAGACAAGAAGCTCACCGAGGGGGTAATTGGTGTCCGTTGGTGTTCTGACATCAAATTCGCTGCAAAGTATGAATCCTGTAGGGTTTTATTGATCATTTTATGAAATCCATTGACTTGTATTGACGCGACCGTTGTAGATGTGTAGATCAATCCGCAGAGGGGATTCAGGAAGCGGAACTACTTACTATTGTTATTGTTTACGTTGCTAGGCTGCCTAGTTTGGGGAAGTTTACACACGTATGTGCTGCGACTAAATAGTTCTATGCTAAATATTTAAAAAAGCCTTTCCAGATGAACTAGAATCTTACTTTATGGTGAATTATATGTCAGAACGGCAACTAACACCTAGGTGAGTTTCTTGTCTTTGAAATTGAGTTTAACATGTTTTTGAATGATTTTTCAAGATGCCCATCCACATCCATTGTATGACCAAAACGGTGGTAGAGCAATTATCAACTTTCTCGAAAATGCTGGTTTTGTCAACGTTTTCATCTGAACCATTGTATATGATCATAAGTAACCTTAAAACAGGGCTAAACATGCATTTTCACTTTACTACTCCTTTAAACTTCCCAATGAAAAACCTTCTCTGGCTTTTTTCT
>NW_028176496.1:10000-13050 GCF_949987555.1 Borostomias antarcticus
TGTGTGTGCGTGTGTGTGTGTGCGTGCGTGCGTGCGCCCGTGCGTGCGTGCGAGCGTGCGTGATACACGCAGGCTCTGACCCGGTCTATACTCGCGGGCGCCGACCCGGTCTATACACGCAGATGCTGACCCGGTCTATACACGCAGGCTCTGACCCGGTCTATACTCGCGGGCGCCGACCCGGTCTATACACGCTGACCCGGTCTATACACGCTGACCCGGTCTATACACGCAGGCGCTGACCCGGTCTATACACGCAGGCTCTGACCTGGTCTATACACGCAGGCTCTGACCTGGTCTATACACGCAGGCTCTGACCCGGTCTATACATGCAGGCTCTGACCCAGTCTATACATGCAGGCTCTGACCCGGTCTATACACGCTGACCCGGTCTATACACGCAGGCTCTGACCCGGTCTATACATGCAGGCTCTGACCCAGTCTATACATGCAGGCTCTGACCCGGTCTATACACGCAGGCTCTGACCCAGTCTATACATGCAGGCTCTGACCCGGTCTATACACGCTGACCCGGTCTATACACGCAGGCTCTGACCCGGTCTATACACGCAGGCTCTGACCCGGTCTATACACGCAGGAGCTGACCCGGTCTATACACGCAGGCTCTGACCCGGTCTATACACGCAGGCTCTGACCTGGTCTATACACGCAGGCTCTGACCCGGTCTATACACGCTGACCCGGTCTATACACGCAGGCTCTGACCCGGTCTATACACGCAGGAGCTGACTCGGTCTATACACGCAGGCTCTGACCTGGTCTATACACGCTGACCTGGTCTATACACGCTGACCCGGTCTATACACGCAGGCTCTGACCCGGTCTATACACGCAGGAGCTGACTCGGTCTATACACGCAGGCTCTGACCTGGTCTATACACGCTGACCCGGTCTATACACGCTGACCCGGTCTATACACGCAGGAGCTGACTCGGTCTATACACGCAGAGGCTGACCCGGTCTATACACGCAGGAGCTGACTCGGTCTATACACGCAGAGGCTGACCCGGTCTATACACGCAGAGGCTGACCCGGTCTATACTGCCAGCAGCATGTGGGCAGCCCACAGTGGATGGTTCCAAGGTGTCTACTGTACGGGTTCTGAGGTGTCTACTGTACGGGTTCTGAGGTGTCTACTGTACGGGTTCCGAGGTGTCTACTGTACGGGTTCCGAGGTGTCTACTGTACGGGTTCTGAGGTGTCTACTGTACGGGTTCCGAGGTGTCTACTGTACGGGTTCCGAGGTGTCTACTGTACGTAGAATTCCTCATGCCTTGCGTGGCGATCTTCAGAATGAACCGTACTGTACCATGGCGTAGCACTGCACCAAACATTACATTACATTACAGTCATGATGGTTTTATCCAAAGTGACTTAAAATAATTGCATTTAACGTAGGAAAAGCCAGTGTACTACTACTTGCCAGAACTCACAAGTGCATCTCCTTTCTAAAACAAGTGACTAAGAGCATAATCTAGTGCTGAAGGCAAACTGCAAGAATAGCAAACTAAAAATAGAATAGGTGCTTAAAGGAGAATTGAAGTCTATGAGTGTGTAGCCTCCCAACACATGTACAGTCATATGTGTGTTGTTTACAATTAACTTAAACCAAACCAGAAAAGTTTGGTTTAAACTTAAAAATTATTTTTAGTAATAAGTTCAATAAAGTAAATGTGGTGGTTACAGATGCTGTTATTTTGAAATGATCCGGGGCCCCAGCAAGGAGGGACCCTAACCCTTACCCTGGATGAGCACACTTCACCAAACTTTGAATCATTCTGCTTTTCCAGGACTAAATTATGTAGGTAGATTCCATGGTAGATTCATGTGGATTGCTCATTGCTCAAGTGTGAGAGAGTAGTAGGCTAGCGACCTATCGACCTCAAGGTGATGGCTTATTACTGTGTGTGTGAATTCCCTGCCACGGCTTATTGAACCTCACCACCAACTTATGAATCTAATATGTTCTTTTTAAACTACCATCACGAGTCAATCAGTCACAGCCTCTCTTAAAATGGATCTCCCAAATGAGTTTGTGCTCCAATACTCTCTCTCTCTCTCTCTCTCTCTCTCTCTCTCTCTCTGTCTCTCTGTCTCTCTCTCTCTCTCTCTCTCTCTCTCTGTCTCTCTCTCTCTCTCTCTCTCTCTCTCTCTCTCTCTCTCTCTCTCTCTCTCTCTGCGTCAGAGCGGTACCATTTGACTTAGACCTCTGTTTGTGCTTTTCTCTCAGCTCAGGGGCTCGTAGGCTGAAACACACACACACACACACACACACACACACACATACACAACCACACACACACACACACACACACACACACATACACATACACAACCACACACACACACACACACACACACACATACACACACACACACACACACACCAGTGGCGGCTGGTGACTCACAAAACTGAGGAGGACAGGAGTAGGACCGCTCTCTCTCCCGCTCTCTCTCTCCCGCTCTCTCTCTCCCGCTCTCTCTCTCCCCCCTGGACGCAGACGGATGATCTTTGTCTCTGCTCTTCACCCAGAGTCTGGTATCACTTACTGGACTGGTTCTGTTCTGACTGGTATCACTGTGCTGGACTGGTCCTGTTCTGACTGGACTGGTCCTGTTCTGACTGGTATCACTGTGCTGTACTGGTTCTGTTCTGGCTGGTATCACTGTGCTGGACTGGTCCTGTTCTGACTGGTATCACTGTGCTGGACTGGTCCTGTTCTGGCTGGTATCACTGTGCTGTACTGGTCCTGTTCTGGCTGGTATCACTGTGCTGGACTGGTCCTGTTCTGACTGGTATCACTGTGCTGTACTGGTCCTGTTCTGACTGGTATCACTGTGCTGTACACTGGTCCTGTTCTGACTGGACTGGTCCTGTTCTGGCTGGTATCCCTGTGCTGTACTGGTCCTGTTCTGGCTGGTATCACTGTGCTGGACTGGTCCTGTTCTGACTGGTATCACTGTGCTGTACTGGTCCTGTTCTGACTGGACTGGTCCTGTTCTGACTGGTATCACTGTGCTGTACTGGTC